>NW_026862683.1:0-177566 GCF_026571515.1 Ruditapes philippinarum
GCCCCCTGGATAGCAATACCTGGCTAGCATACATACTGCTTCATATTTAGGGCACATGTACAGTAATTTTTTGTAAGTGAATTAAAAAAGTGAAATCGCTTTTTGAATTTTAATCTGACACAACGTGAAACAAATCCTGTATGGTTCATGAACAGCTGTATTGTATCTATCAAATGTGTAGATTGCGTTTTTTGTCTAATTAGTAAATAATATTGGTGATATAGGTTTGGCAAATTACTGCTATGTTATCAGTGGGGTTTTACAACTATCACAGACTTTTAAAGAGATCTAATATTCAGTAGACTGTTCAAAATAAAACAAAACACTTGCTTAAATAACAACAGATTTAATAAATGGAATTAATTCAAAATTTTAAATATATAAATTTCGTAATTGAAATAAATGTTTTAATAAATAAATATTTGAACATTATTAACAAAGTAAACAACACACATGGTGCATTTTCAATCCTTAAAACTAATAACTACAGAAAATTCAATGGCACAGGTTTTCTAAAAGGAGGGAGATGTAGTAAAAAAATATCATGCATACTGACAGCTAATGAATTGAAAACATTGCTAGAACTTAAAACAATAATAATAAATCTCTATCTATCTATATATAAATAAACATTTTTTAATAAAACCAAATACCGTGCTTCAAATGTAAACATGTGATTTTTGACTTCACATGGATAAAATAAAATATAAAAAAACAAATGTATAAGTGGACGGAATTGTTGCAACACAATGCATAATTGTGCGCTTCCATTGCATCATACAAGATTACATGAGCTATCAAACCCTTTCAGTGTCACATGTGATAATGGATAGATCCCTATATGAACCAAGCTTGTCTAAATCAAATAGCCAGCAACATCACTACAATAGGACCAGACTCTACACGTGTTGCCTATTCTAATAATGACATCCATTTTATCACATTTGACCCTGTCCTATACAGACGGCAGACAAGACCATGACAATATTTCAGTGTAATTCAGATTAATGTTGCCGAGACTCACACAACGTCTAAATAAATTGTTAGCATATCTAAAGTAAAGTGTCAGAATATCTGACCTATGTCTTCATAAAACAAACGCACATTGTATACAACTAACAGTTGACAAAAAAACAAGATGAGCAATACATAAAATAAATTATATAGTGAATTAAAACGTAAATACTTGTGCAGGTTTAATAATAAAACATTTGATAGTGTTACAATATTTTGAAGCATGATAATAATGATACATAAATACTATGCTTCATCTGCGTATCTACTGGAAAGGTAGTACATCTTTGGCCTGAATACCTTACAATAAGTGTTTATAGAAGCATCTGAATACTGCTATAAATGAACCACACCTCTTTACCACACCTCAAATTATGATTGAAGCAAGTTAATGATATATTTACTGCAATATCAACGCCTGTATTTACTGATATAAAAAGGTTCATGTATAAAATAAAATAAATTCATCCCCACAGCATCAAGTGCTCAAAAATGAAAGCTTTTCTTTTTCAAAAAATGTGTAGTTATATAAGTGCATACACACTGGAACATTATATTGACATTATGCCCTAAATAATCATTATCAAAAAAATATCTTACAAAAATATAGCTTTTGTTTCATGACATGTTTTCTGAAATCAAAAAATTTAGATTTTTTATGTTTATGCATGTTTCACTCTGTTGTATCTTTTAAACATAAAGGTATGTCAAGTGATTGATCAATTTCTACAGAAATAATTCATTAATTTGACCAAATTTTAATAGGCATATTAACGTCATATTTTACAGTTCTACAAATGACATGGCCTTCCTTTTTATGAGCCCTGTAGATATTGATATTATTTTATTATCAAAGATATCTCTGTAAAGAGTAGTCAAAAAGTACTTTTAAAATATTGTTGACCTAATATTATATCCTACAACATGCCATGAAATAACCATTCAAAATGTATGTGCATTGAAATGTGTGTGTATACACAACATATTTGAACAAATAATGTGTAAACACAACATATCTGAATAAATAATATACCAGGATGAATTTTCCACCCAAGAAGAATTTTCAACCCAAATCTAAAATCATGCCACAACAGTTTCAAATAAAAAAAAATCACTGTCTTTATGCGATTATTTTCAACTTTGAACCCATTTCTGATTCATGAATCATATCTGATTTAAATGTTGTCTACATGATATCACATATCTGCTGCTATGGAAACCTGCTTGACCTACTTCTTTTTCATTTTGACCTTGACCTCAATTCACTTGTTCACATTTCCTTCCTCATATAGCTTGTATACCAGCTGAAACAATCAAACAGTCTATATTACAATATGTTGACATTACAAAAATTATGGAAGGCTCATTACAACAACATCAATATCAACTAAATTCTAGAAATATGTAAGCAGTTAAACCACCTTCCTAATTTAATTCAAATCTCTAAATAAACAAATATAATGAAACTGGGGATTTATTTTATCAATGGCATATTAGAGAAACTTGCTAAAATACAAATGCTATACTTACACTCTTAAATTTGACCTTGAGATTCTCTACAAATTGTTCAGGTGTTTTCCCAACTGGAACTAAACTCTCGAGGGGTTTGCCTGGCCTCTCACGAGAGAACGTTTCCTCAAGACCAACGGGAATATAGTCTGTGTTTACCTCAACCTATTACATAAAAACAAACAAGTTACAGTCAATGCAGCTTTTACTGTTTGTAGTTTTGTTGCTGTTTTTTTTAATTAGACTTTTTGGTATACTATCATGTTAATCAATTAGGCTATTCTCATTACAGAAGACAAAATGCATCAATATACAATTGTATTCTATATTTACAGGGAGAATATTTCTCCATAATGTTTGATTACATTATGAACATGACAAGTTATAAAATACTGACAATATTCCTTTGCTTTTATCTTCAACAAATTGAAATAAAAAAGATGAACTGTGATATTAAAGACTGAAAGACAATATAATCTTTGAAATAAATAACTTGAAAAAAATATTAATGTTGTATAAAAAGTTTAAGAAAGATTACCAATTTATTATGAGAGATATCTGAGGCAAGTTCATCATCTCTGCGGGCATCTGCTACACGCACAAATATAGACGATCCCTCCAGCAAGTGGATCTATACATATGAAATATGAAACACTTAAAAACATATATTTTATGATGAAACACTCAAGAACCTATATTTTATAAAATGTGAAACATTTGAGAACCTATAACTATCAAAAAGAAAGACAACCTAAATGTTAATCATTACTGATGGAGAATTTATTATATATTATCGATTTTAACATGTTTTTTAATTTACATAATTTTTTCATACCTTACATTTTTGTTGTTGTTTTTATTCACTTTTCATGAGATGACATTACATCTTACATAATGTTTATGAGCAGATGTTTAATCTTTTTATATATCTCTACAGTTGTTAATAAGATGAAAGTTATGTAAAAATATACCCCATTATTTCTGATGTTTCTCTCCATCCATTCCTTGCATGGTTCCCTTGCCAGCTGTTTGAGTATTGTTTGTGAAGGAGAACCAGCAAATAAAGGAAGTTGGAACGCCTGAGTAGTACAATACTTGTCTGTGAATATTTGCACTGCTGTCCAAGCCTTGATAAAATACAAAGATCACTCAGTGACATTACCAAAATTATATAATGTTAATTTTTCCATCTGAATTTGACAGTTTGGCCCTTTTTAACTAAATACGGGTATCTAATTTCCATAATATTATCATCTCAACATGGACAATGTAACAACAACAATGCCATAATAAAGTTTATCAGATAAAACAAAAAACAAAAATTTTAAATACCTATATCATAAGACATTAAAGTTGTGGGACCTTATAAAACATTTTATGTCTATGACATTTGTATTTAACTTTGATTTGGAGATGCCAATTGTACATCTATAGGGTTTTGATATATTTACCAGCCAAGCTGAGGAGTCTGGTAAAACTATTAGGAGGAACAGGCTGGAGGGTCAGGTATTTTATGATTGTTAGTAGTGCTCAAAATAATGACCAAAGATCAATGTACTTAAATAAAAATGGTTAGAAAGTTTACCTGCTCTAGAAGACCATATTTGTAGTTTTCTTTTGCTACACTGACTGAGATTTCTTGTAGATGAATAATCATAGTGAGGAAACGATGATATGAACGTCGAGGAAAATGCTGAAATAATAATACATCAACATAGGTAAAACTCATGTCTGTATGTAATTAAATAGGACTGGTAACTATTAGGTTTTACAGTCAACATCACTTTTTCTATGAAAGTCGTTATGAATTGGAGCAGAAAGGGTTTTCTGCTTAGTGCAACAGTAACCTTAAATACTGTAGGTTAGTTAAGAAACAGCAATATAATTTAGAATAGTTACCAAGCACCTATAACAAAAACAGGATAGTCATTACCCTGGATAATGGCAGGTATACAATGGGCCTTTTTAACAACTGCATTTGTATATTTATATAAAAAAAACAAACTGGTTAAAACATAAGTACTTCTAAAGGACAAGGAAAACGTTTTCTAAAAGTTTATGATTTATTTTATGTCTGACTTTTTTAATTTATGTATAAACAAAAATTGCTGGGTTTCTGCTATAGTAATAAAAACTAGTGGTATGGTATTCTGAGGGTCCCGGGTTCCAGTCCCAGTCAGGCTGCACATTTTTCTCACCCTGTGACATTTGGCGCCCAACGTGGGGCAGTGACTGATATAGCTCAGAATTTAATTTACATTGCTCTGTATTTCTGTGTGAAATATAGCAGGGGAGTATGTCATGGTTCAAAACTGTTCACTAACTAGGGGAGAAAATGTGTAAGCAGCTGGATAGCTCAGTCGGTATAGCCGCAGAACGGTATTCTGAGGGTCCTGGGTTCGAGTCCCGGTAAGGCTGCACATTTTTCTCACCTCGTGACAAATACAAACCCCAACAACATACCTTAAAGCCATCTTTCCACGTGGGTGAAGTATTTGTACTTCTGACATCAAGAAGTTCTGTAAATGTTAACTTGTCATAGGTTGCATGTGGAGCACCCTGTAAATATATATCCACAAATGGTGACAATATAACACAAAAACAGGTTAAACTTTGTGACAGGTAGTTATGAGATTTGCTGGCCTAAGTATTGAGATAGGTTAGTCTGAACATCAGTGCAGTATGACCAGACAAAATACTGTACATTGTCTATATTATGAAATTTTGAGAATAACCTACCTATATCTGTCCTACCTATGAACTGTTCCAAAGTCAAAACAGGAAAATTACGTAATACATATTTAGCATAGTAAGAGTAAGGGATGGTTCTTAAGAATTTTTTAAAATACAGTTAAACAATTTGTTGTTTAACTATTCTTATTCAAAAAAACATTATTTTTTTATATCTGTTGTTAAAGATCAGATTATTAACAACCAAATCAGATGCTTCAATATAAAATACATGAAAATGAATGATTCAAGAAAAATGCATCACATAAATTTTAAGTTTAAAAAGTTAAAATTGCTATCAAATTGTGGCAATACATAAATTTTGAGTCAAAGATAAAATTCTTATCAATTTTCAAATGGTCATTTCTGTTTTTCCCCATATATAAAACAAATAGTGTAGGTATGTATGGCTTATTGAAATTAACATTATATTGTCCATTAAATGAAGTTGATCAAATAGCTTTTTTATACATAAATTAAGGAAAAGTGAAAAATAAGTACTGATGATCAAATAGATAACAGGAATAATAAAGAAACCACCTGACATATTTTAGGGAAAATCATAATAAGTTATTCATGTTTCATCAATAATGACATCAAATGATATACATACCAGATAAAAGGCTGCTGGAGGGTTGAGACACATATGAGCATGGGTAAAGTTTGACCAGGGGAGATTTACCGCACTGTCCACAGCCACCTGAAATAAATAATACAAATGGTGTTAACTTCCAGTTTACTTAGAGAAGGTTACTGGTTCTATTTAAAGATACCTGTTTATCACTAAAATAATGCAATTAAGGACGTTTTCCGGAGTTTTCATACAGACATGTAGGCAAAATTAAAACTGTTCAATAGAATTTCTTAAAACTTGGCATGTTGTTAGAATATAATAACAGAAACATTTTAAGTGAAAAAAAAATTTGGGGGGTTACCGTCCTCGTTATTGAGTTATCTGCCCCATATTGGACTCTTTTTTTGGCCATATTGGACTTTATCAAGGGCAGATAAATCACAATGAAGATAAACAATACCTAATTTTTGTGTGAAAATGACATTACCAGATATATAAATTATTGCATGTCTGCACTGATATTGGTTAGTTTAACCAATGGTTGATTTTAACCATTTTTGTTAGTTTATCTTTTGACTATCCCGGTTTAAACAAGTGGCTTACCAAAGTTGATAAGTTAACCTGACTTGGTTAAATTTAACCGTTGGTTAACATTTAACTCAGGGTCAATTTAACCAAAATTTATACAATTTGGACGCTGTTATTATAGTATTAGACATTTAATAAATCTTCCCATGACTTTTTTTATAAACTGCTTCAATGTATAATGCCAAACCAATTTCTGATCTAGAGTACATATGATAGCTATATACTTATATCAGGCCCTCTTGCTTATATACAGTGTTTGTTATCAGTCTTGTGATGATTTTATCCCCTTTTTAAACACCTCTGTTTAACTTGAATGATCTTGTCATCACGTTCACTTATGTTTATGTATTACTTTATCTAGTTATAAAAGAGTCACGAACCTTGATGCCATGTTTTGGACTATACTGGCAGATAAAGTTCAGATCTTGTTCCAAGGTTTTCACATCTGGTGTCTTTGTCAGTTGATTCTGAAGGAAAAGTACGGCACTTCATATGAATAAAATCTTATTCAAAGCTTCTTAAAATTAGTAACAAAATATGTTCTTAAATCAGCTAAATAAATGTAAGATTAATTTACTCTATTCACTGAGGAAATATTCTATAAGGATACGTTTAGCGCAGTGTGTCAAAAGTTTACTGTTTCTCTGTCAATATTATTGATAAAGAGATTTTTTTACAAACAGAAAATATTTTCAGAAAACAATTCTTCGTTAAACTTACTCTGATGTATTCTTCCATGTTTTTATCACTCCGTAAGAAGCTTTCCTTTGCAGAGGCAACAAGTGCTATAACTTCGCGTATTGTTCTCCGTGTACGTCGCATCATACTGTGGAAGAGTCGAGTCTCTCCACGTGTCGGCATTGCCTTTGAGGAGTAATAAACACGGTCTGAGTACTTTGGGCGTGGCTGCCATAATCCCATACGTAGCCAATCTCCCTTTGGAACTTTACTGGACTGTTGTAATATAGAACATGGAAAACATGTATTACAATCAAAACATAAATCACTCTTAAACATTATCCATCAATCCAAAAGAAAATAGACCTAGAAACATAACCTTCACTTTATGAGAACTTCCGGGGAAAAAAACTAATCTTTTTATCTTAATCAACTAAAATTTTAAAAATAAATTATGTTTATTAGTCCAGTTTATTTGGGACAAGACAGCAATGTGTATGTTTACCTCGAGGGCTTTCCCACCAGAGCCCCTTGTCACTTTAACAAGCCTCACCAGGACAGAGGAACATGGTACGATCCTAGTACCAGAATCACGCAAGCATGCTTCTGTCAGGGGATCAACACCATTAGGTCCCTGGGCAAATAATCGTAACTGATGAGCTCCTTCATTCAATGACACCTGAAAGACAAAAAAATTTACATGTTTTTATTGTTATAGTACAGTAAGTCTTATATATATTATAAATATAATGTTCAAGCTACCATCCTGGTATCTACTATACCTTAAGCTAAATCAACTGACATTTTTCCCTCTTTTCTCTTTTGTTTCTCTTTTTTATGTAAATGCTTTAAAACATTGAAATAAAATGATTCATGTAAGAATATAGATATCAGTTAGAGTCAGATAATTATTTAACAGTAGTTGGGTAGAAGGTATTAGGGTTTGAATACATGTATAAGGTTTAATAAATGGAGTAATGTAAATGCAGAGTTCACTTCTCTAAAATATTTAAAACTTCAGGAGACAGTGTACAAATTGAAAGCCAAAAAAGTAGAAAATAAAATAATATTATTTGAAATCATTTAAAGAAGAAAGAAGAGTAATTATTTTAAGAATTACTTCATATTTTCTTTTATTATCAAAGAGAAAAAGAGCATTATCGTGTATACAGCTTGTTAATGTCAAGTTACTCAGTCAGTAGACCCGCAGAAAAGTATTCTGAGGGTCCTGGTTTTGTGTTGTTTTTTTTTCAGACTGCACATTTATTCTGTGAAATCTAGATTAAATTTCAATAGTAGTATATTTTTGGTAGAGACAGTTTGGAAGCCAGGTTCTCCTGCTACTACATTAGTGTCAGGTTTTGCCAGACTAAGAGAACAACTTAACAGTATACAACTGTACATTTATTTAATCATTATTGAAATAGAACTGGGTAATGTTTGTTATTGAATTCTTATTTTGCCAATGATGTGACACTGTACTCAAAGGTCATGGTCTGCACTGTTTGCTTTTCTATCAGTAAATATTTTAAGAATAAGGGTCTATAAAATTTACACTGAATGATAATGAAACATCAGACATGTTTTGACATAGGCAGATGTGCTGAAAAAATAATTGCTGAAAATATTAAAAATTTTGAAGGAGAATAAACATGTTAATTTTTAATAATTGATAATTTTATACTGGTAACCATAGAAAAGAATTATGTAGATTGGCTGAGGAGAGTACAATTTCTACTTTCTACAAAATATTTTACACAACAAATTTGTTTACCTTTGACCAACTTGCCTATCATATATGAACAAAAATATATAAAAGTACTGGCATAAATAAACATGACAATGTCTATGACACATTCATCAAGATTTACACTTGAAAAAAATAACAACAAATACTGAATATACACATTCATTTAGTATCTGGTGAAAAAAAAACCCCAATGATCTATAGAATATACTTTTCTGTTCTTTAGAATAAATTATAAATTTACAACCATTTCAGTCAGATTATTCATTAATGGAATTGTCATCCCTAATTAGATGACTTTATTATTACTAATAAGAATGGCCAAGAAACATTTGTTTGTTACTTACATGGATACATATTAGTTATACTTGCATAATTATTATACTAAGTCAAACTTCTTTTTACTGACAAACTATGTTGCAACACTTTTTTAAAACTTCCCATACTATTCAAAAATATTTACTAAAATGAGCCAAAAGTAACAAAATATTATCACTTTCTTTCCCAGCTAAAGTTTATATAAGTATATTTAAAAAAACCAGCTACTTCAAAGATAATAATGTTTTGTTTCACAAAATGTTTAATTTCAGTTTAACTTGCCATGATCCAAATTCCTCCAAAATTGCTTCTCTTCATTTAACAAATTTATAGTTCTGTTCTCTATAATCAATATATATAATCAATATCTATAATCAATAACTTACTTGCATAGGTTTATCAACTACAGGCTGCCTCTCTGTCCCGGTCTCTACAAAAATGTTCAGTGTACTATATCCCACTACAGTCAGTGTCTTGTAAAAATTGTCTATTGTATAAACCTAAAAAATAAAATATTAATAATCATAATACCCATTCCCTTCAGTAGTTTGGTGATATCAACTTGCACACAAAAACTTTGATGCCAATGCATACATGAGTACAATAGCCCTCAAGTTCTTGGAATAGTCAAGCTCAAAATTGAAAACAACACATCAATTTTAAAGGGTATAAAACCTACCTAGGGCAGTCTTTCATTCATACAGATAAATTGATTTTTTCATCATGAAAATCATAGGAAGGTTCTAAATTAAAGGAATAATGTTTGTAAATATTTTAGTTAGGACTAGAAGTGCATGTGTAAAATCATCACTATACCAACAATGAAAATAGCAACAGTATATCCAATGGTTATAGGAGTTCTCATCTGTGTAATATAAGGCATAAATTGTTGCTATTGTTTATAGATAACTTTAATGTTTGACCTTTTGACATCATCATACAAAAATAATAAACCCATTATCTGCTGAGATACCTGAATGAATTTGGAAGATTTTTAAAAGATTTGGAAGGCTAATATTTAAGTATAGGCTGCTTGACTCTACACCTGTGACAAAAACTTTGCATACATGCTTTTAGTGTTGTAGAATTATCATATCCATCATGGTATAAATAAATCATATACCTTAAGAAGTAGTGTAGCAGTTGGTGGTATATTTGTCTCTCTAAATTCTACTTTTTCTTCGTACACTGGATTATAGACATCACTGTCTAATTTCACACCTGTGTTTATATCTTTGCCATACAATTCGTAGCGGCGGTCAAGTATACGTCCAGCAACCTTTAATATAAATGTTTAATAAATTAATTCATTTTTTTTCTTGTTTATGACAGTGTTAGGATGTATGGTTTCAAATTATACAAGCACTATACAAATGTCATACAGTCATTTTCCCAGTTTTCAGGTGATAACAGATCATAAGAGCCTTAAATTTTCCCTGCAGTGTATAAGTCATGCTTCTTTAACCAACTCCATAGTTTTCCCCACAAAATATTTGCAGTAAAATCTCTGCCAAATGACATATTAAATGAAAGGCAGCCAATTATAGCCAGTTCACCTGACATATTCATAGAATCCTTTTTTAATTTAGTTGATTATCCTCTTGTTTAAATAATGAAGAAAATATGATGTATATGATGCATAAACACTTCAATAATGCTCCCCAAATTTTACTCCTTTTATTTAAATAAAATGTGAAGGAATACAAATGCATAACCAGTATTTATCACACACCCATGCTGATTTTGCGACTCCGTAAATATGGTATTGCACGGCCCTGCATATATTTTGACATGACATCATTAGCGTTATACAAACATAGTGTAAAGACGCGCAAATTGTTAGCGTAATACTATAGGCGCGTCAGTGAAAAATAACTCTTATTTCACTTTAAACGGTCCTTATTTTGGGTGTGTGATAAATAGAATGTTAAATTCGTGTAAGTTCATTACTGAATTTATTGAACTCATTGAATAAAATAATATTATGCTCGCCAGAGGCTCGCATAATATAATTTTATTCAACTCGTGCAATAAATTCAGTATTGAACTTACACTCATTCAATATCCTCTATATATTTAATATACATCATTATTCTGTTAGCTGTTATAGTATCATGATAAAATAGCTTGTCTGTTATACATCTACTTTTAGCTATACAATTTCAGATTAAACAGTGTATTTAATTTCTACATTGTCGGTTAAAGTGACTCACCTTGTTCAAGCTTGTTTTATGAATCATATTAACTAGGTAACTAACATACAACAGTTTATACCTTAGTAAAGGTAGCAGAGTCAGGTAGGTATCTACATGCATCAATATATACATCAAAACCATCTCCTAACAGGAACGGTTCTTTAATTGGAGTCTTTCTTTCTAAAGGTAACCATGCAAACTGAAATATATATAAAACAGTTTCTTCACAAACAAATCCCCATTTATCTTTTGATAGATAAACATTTATTGTAAATGAATGTACATATAACTTCTTTGAATAAACCTTAGAAAAACTTGCTTTTTTCACATAAAACAAGTCTTTCAAATTAATGAAAGACCTATTTATAGACAAATTTTCTGAGCTTTCAGAGTTATTTCTAAACTATAGTAAGGGAAACAATAGAAGCAATAGTGCTATGCAGCATTCATGTAGCTTAGTTTTCTAAATAATCGACCTTAAGAAAAAGCACAATAACTTTCAACATTTAGCAACAGAAATTGTCATAAAACCAGGTTTTCCTTCAATGATAAAAGAAAATGTCTGTGGCCGTTTGCACAAAATACTTTTCCTCCATTACTTAGATATGAAAAATACTTAGATATGAAAAAAAAACAATGACAAAGGACCAATTTCCCACAAAAATGACAAAATCATAAAAACCCTGTACTATGCAAGGGCACTTAATGAAATAAATCTGTGAAAATTCAAAAGTTGAAACCCCATAGAAAATGTAAGAACAGATGCATACAGATTAGTATTTCTATTTTATAATTATTACATTGAATTTAAACATAAAAACATGTTTATGCCTGCCCACTTAGCTAATTGCTGAAATTCATCAATCTAATATAAACCAAAATATATATTTCTTTCAGAAAACCTCACTAATAGAACCTATGACAAGGTCAACAACTCTTACCTCAGGTAATGTATCTTCATCATCAACATCAGAGATGTCACTAGGGGTTAGAGAGCCTGGTCTAGGCTGACCTTGGAATATATAAATTCTCAAGGTGGCTTTGCCATATCGTTGCAAGTCCCTGGAATATGGTTGATCACTAACAGGGATCTGATTGGGTTCAGCAATGGGTGGTTGAAAAAGTGGAATGGTATGAGTGCCTTGATTTATGGACATGATGTTAGGATTGAAAGTTCTTCTCTTCTTAACAGATAAGTCTGAAAAAGAAATGTGTGCATGAACATTTGCTTAAACTTCAAGAAGAAATATCAACAATAAAACTATACAATGTACTGCTCTAATAAAATCTACAGAATATTACAAGACTTTGTAAGACTGAAAATTCTTTATTCTCTTTGAAAAGGTGTTTATTATGAAAGAATGGCTAAAAATGCATTGTTGGCAGTCATTTATTTTCATTTAATTCTTCTTTATAATACTCAACACATCATACATTACTAATCTGATTATTATACTAAGCAAACCAGTTTACATTAATAGACATAAATAACATAAATAACAGAAGCTGTGTATGAACTTTTTAATAAATATTTTCATAAAGTAGACATACTCTCCTCACAGTTGACTAGAGGCAGGTATGACCAGGCTACACAAGTCTCCTCGTCATATAACGAGGCTTCTTGTGCACCCTGATCTGGCATCATAAAATCATCTAACGCATCAGACTGACGTTTCTTGAGGTAGAGGCGAGCAATAAGGACCATGTCACCCTGGTACTCTACATCCTGAAAAGACGCTTCTTGTTGACCAAAAACATGGTAGCCAAACTTAAAATTAGAGCGAACTGCTGTAGTACTACAGGTGACAGGGCTGGTAGATGATTGTACAACCTGAAAATATGTACATTTATGTAGATATAACAGTAATTAGAAAATAATGCATGCTAAAATATTTCATATATTTAAAAAATAATGCTAAAATTGGAGCATGTAAGTGATTGTAAAACCTCAAATTTGGACAGATTCTACAGGTATCAACGTACAGTACTCAAATAAACTTAAAATATACATTTGTTAAACTTTAACATTTCATTCACCACTTTCCAATCAAAACAAAAACTCTTTATAATCAAACTTCACACTTTCTTGATATATTTACCTTTCCAGTAGAAGCATAATAAGCAGTGAGTCTAACTTTCCCCTCCCCCGGCTCTGCATGTTTAACCCGGTCCACCTGGAACCCCAATGTCATATCTTGGAGTGCCATAATTTGAGGGGGAGAAGTTGAGCGAGGCGCTCTGCGTTGGATGGAGGGTAGGCGGTCCTGCGGGGTTACCGGCACCTGCTGTGCGCTACAACAACAATTATAATTTTCGTTAACAGAATATTTTAACATGCTTATTATTTCCATGGCAACAGTTTATATGCTGAATACATGAATACACAAAAATACTAAGTTGTTTATCTAAGAAAGATACCTATTGAGAAAGTTACTTATGATCATTACTGAAAAATGTACTCATAATATACAAATGTAGATAGTTTTGATTGCTTTAATTGAACAAATATACAGTAACATATAACTATAACACTTATAAAATGTCTAACGTAAAACTTATGACATATTATAATAATCATCAATACACTGTTACTGAATTATGAAATAATCACATCTGTAAGATGCAAAATCAATGTAATAAATAATCATAATTATAATAAAATAGCACATAATATAGAAATTTCTATTTTCAAAATTTCAAAAGAGAAAGATATAGCATATAATATAGAAATATTTATTTTTCAAATTTTCAAAAGAGAAAGATCTAGTGTTTTTATTAAACTAGGTTATGAAAATATAGATTACAAAAAATTATTATCCAAATGCTAATATGAAACTGATATTTCTTAGACTAATGCTAAAGGTTTCTTTGCATGTTGCTTAATCATGCCTTTAATTGTCTAAACCTGATTTGAGTTCTTGTCTCTTTAAAGTTTATAGAATTTTATCATTGAAACAAAATATGTAGTTGATACATTGATAAAAGTTCACCATCACATCACAGTTAACTATATCTACACAACAGTCATTTCTTGGAATGGTGTTACATTAAGAAATTGGCCAAAGCCTTTATCATATTGATAATTAAGATAGACAAGAAAAACTTACTACATCTATAAAAGAGAACTAAAAAGCTAAATATTGCATACACCAGCAGCAAATTCTACCAAATTAATGCACTTAGTTTCAGTGAAAGCAAACATTTTATCCTTACAAAACAAAAGGTAAAACTACTATATAAAAGCTAAAATATATATTTTTTTTTTTAAAGATTACAAGATATTTTCCTTTCTAAACTATAATAATCCTTCAGAATGCTACTGTAAATAATGACTCACTAAAAAAAAGACTGTACCGGTATATATTGTTGGCTAATAAATTAAGCACTAAGTATTTGATAATAAAAATTCATCGAAACTTTTAATTGTTTCAAATAAGACCAATGTTATGTACATACATGTATATAGCAGGGAAAGGATAAAGATGGGTAAGGTTTTAACATTGTAAATAAGTTTGCTACAAACTGTCTAGCAAATTAACTTATATATAATAAAGGGAAACAACCCAAAACCAAAAACAGGAAAGGGATTTTACAGGAACAATAATGCCCCTAACAAATTCTCTCTTACACTTTATAGCAAAATAACCATTGGGGAAATTATTGTTACTATATAACACTTAAAGAAAAATCATATACACTGTATTCTGTGTAACAGGATCTATCATCGCAAATAGTAAAATAATAATTATTTCTGAAAAGACGGCAAAAAACTGAACATTCAATTGAAATATTCTATTGCATTTGACAGTCATGTATTGTGATTGAGCCAAGTCTCTGTTTGGTCTTGTCACATTTACATATCAGAGAAACAGATATTTTTGTTTTTCAGACAACTGCATTCTACCAAAATAATGAACAGTGTAGGAAATAATCCAGATTTATCACTACATTATTCTTTAATTGAACAGTTTATTGAGATAGACTTGGAACCAAGGTCATAGTAACAAGAGTTGTCCAAACCGTTAGACAACATGAACTATCTGATCATTTGATTTATGTCCTAACTTACGAAGCTATAAAAATTTACTTCAGTTTACATACATGTATTTTACATATCATAAAAGAGTATAAATGTTCATTTAAAAAACATCATTGACGAATATTGTGTAAGGGAGAAAAGCAAGGGCATAACTAGCAAGGGCATAACTAGCAACTGTTTATTGTGGGGGTAAATGGTCACAAAATTGTGCCAACACTTTTTACCTTCCCCTCTTCTGTTTTCTTGGTGTATGTAAGGGGCTAGCTGTAGGTGGTGGGGGTATATTTTTTTTAGGTGTGTACACCGGAATGTTGATTTCCGGAGCCTCTACTATCCACTGCAACAAACAAAGGATGTTAGTAATGAAGCAATATAACATCACAAGGGCGCCTTGATTAATAACATGAAGTTTCTATCTTTAACATTTGTCTTCTTTAAAAAAAAATGCTTCATAAAAAAAAGAAAAGTCTCTTTGCTTTTAGATGTTGTTCAACATAAATGGTTTTTATTTACTTGGCATTACATCTCTATGGTATAATAATTGATATATGAAGACCTTTTTTCTAGATAAAATAAAACTGAATTGATTATCCATTAAGATGGTAAGTATCAGGTGAATAATTCGTATAAAATATTGATTTCTTTTTAAATCTGTAGACAAATTAGTTTGATGCAGAAACTTCAAAGTTGTTTTAACTATTTATATTTTAGTTTGACAGCAAGCTACATGGTGCAGGTACATAAAGCCCATATAGTATTTACTCATTATATACAAAACAGTGCAAAAAAAAGAGTAGTAAAACATTAATTTTCAAACATGCATTGTAACACATAAGAAAATATTATTAAGCATTTTTGTAGTAGTGAAATTCATAATGTATTATTTTAGTATAAAAAAGCAATAAACAAAAATGTATGAGCCTATTGCTACATAATAATATTATATGGTAATACTGATTTGTAGAAAATATTTCATCACAGTCACCAATTTTTCAACACATGACTTTATAAGTTAAACACACACATTATTACATACACCCTTTGTAAGACACAGTACTCAGTTTTCAACACTTATGGTGATCATAACAAACCTAACGTAATTATATACATCCTGGAAAATATCTTTATTCTGTTAACTTTTCATTCTATATGCACATTAAATCAAGTCATTTTAATTTAATCATTTTTGGCCAGACTATATCCATGCTAGACTACATACTGTCAGATTTGTTTTTTTTGTTCAATTCTAGTATTCTGCTACATAGTCATCCCTTAAGCTGCTAATTGATTGTTCGGGTAAGTGTTTAAGTAGAAACAAGTCAATATCTTTATAAATTATGGAAAATATTTAACAGCAGTGAATACAAGTTCCTAATGAACTCAATCTTTTTTAGTAAAAGCTATATGTCACACGATGTGAAAGTACATAATTTGTAGCAGTGATTCTAATATCATTTCTAATATTTCTTACAATAATCATGTAATTCATCTTCAACTTCAAATTAATTACACATATTACATTTTTCCCATTCAACCTAATGAGTTATTCTTTGACTTAAAAATATCCCAAAACACTAGTTTTGAACCATTCAACTTGATTTCTAACTTCCAGTTTGAAAAAAAAAAAATGATGAACTGTTGAAGATAAATACATTTATTTCAACGTACAAACATTCCAAGCAATATCTGGTATTAATGATAAAATTCTAGACATCTAAGTTACAAGTTATTGTTTTAGTTATCAGCAATATGGCCTTTTGTACCTTTCAATTGGGAGGATTTTTCTCTGTGGAGAATAGTCCCCAGGTATCTATGGAAACAAAATTTGATGTTGAAGACAATCACATGAATTATACTTTCATATATGCTTTGTGATACTGATGTGGATACTAAGTCATTTTATTTAGACTCAAAACAACTTTTACATCGTATTTCCGACCCTTCCCCCAAAATAAAAAACCAGGAAAGAAAAGCTTATTAAAAATTATCCACATCATGGTATCGGTCTAAAAGCTTTTAAGACGATATAGAGAAATATGTTTGTTTCCATTCCATGGCTCATAAAACATGACAAATGCTATATACATAAATATCTTTTTACATTTGAATTAAATCATAGAAAAAAATGAAACAGAAATGGAAATACTGATCTAACGAAGGTTTGCTTATTTATACTAAGTATTACAAAAGATTAATTTAATAAATAAAGATCTTAGATCTCTTTATGTATAAAATTTGCATAGAATTTCACTTTAATGAAATTCTAAAATGCAAACTTGCAGAATTTTTTATAAAGATTTTAAGTTTTAAGTTTGCAGATAAACTACAAAGTTTGTTTTTTATGTAAAGTTTAGAATGATATAAAATAAGAAACAAACATATTTTGACATATAAAAATTGTTTTGAAATTTTATTTCATTCTGTTTCTATTGAGATTTTTGTAGTACATCATTGCAACATCCTGCTTAAATATATCTTAATTTGCAAACTACATATGTAATAGTCAAGCTGCAAATCAAGATATGAAAAGAAAGTTGTATAAAAATGACAGTTTCAGCTTGAAGTGGTTTTATACCTGAGGATGAGTATACTGGTTGTAGTTGGCAGCAGAGATCTGGGCCATGGAGTGTATCTCAGCATCTCTCATGTTCACAATCCTGTAGTATAACTCTGCATCCCCATACTAATACATGAAAATATAACAATACAGTTATGTAAAACTTAAACAGCAATCAAAACTAAATGAGCTGCGCCATGACAAAACCAACGTAATGCGTTTGCGACCAAGCATGGATCCAGACCAGCCTGCGCAACTGTGCAGTCTGATCAGGATCCATGCTGTTCGCTATCAGTTTCGCTACTTGTTATAGGGTTTGTAAGCGAACAGCATGGATCCTGATCAGACTGCGCTGATGGGCAGGCTGGTCTGGATCCATGCTGGGCGCAAATGCACTGTCGGTTTTGTCGTGACGCGGCTCAAATATTGTAAAACACAAGTTTCCATCTCAGACACAATGCTTCCATGTCAGTTTCATAATAGTATATGTTTTAATTTTTATATAAGCCTCATTTATTCTTTCAATGATTTGGCTTTTCTGTTTTTTCATTTTGGTTTCAAAAAATGCCCAAAATGATTGACTGTCTTCAACATTCTTAATCTTATACCAAAATAGTTACTGGTAGCTTAAATGTAGACCATTTGCCAAGCTAACAGTGACTACACTGAGGTTTTTTGACATGACAGGAATACAATTTTTTTTGAGATTCACATTATATTTGATGTAGCTCTGAACCAATAACTTTCATTTGTCAGATCTCTTTGTATAGAATGATAATTTCAATTGTGAAAAATAGCCCAAAGTTGAAAGTGTTTAAATGTTTTTTGCTCAAATGGGGCTCTGATTTCATGAATAATTTTAAAAGATAATTATGTAATTCAAATGTTACCTTTGGCACACGTTGTATTTGACTGACATGAAGGAAAGGTTTAATTGGCACATTTCTCATCGGTATCCTGAATCTACCGGCTATCAGGCGACTATTATTATCAAACAAAGGAATCTTGGTCCATGCTCTAGTTATCAGACTGTTACGGTCATGTTCTGAAGCAGGACCACCACTTGCTTGAAGTTCAGTTACTATACCAAGATCAGATTCAGGTGGACATCTGAAAAACATGAGATAGTTCGACATGATTGAAGAGGTTTAAAATCATTGTCAAATAAAAGAAATATTTATTCCACTATTTTCCATATAGTCTTGTATATTTGACTTCTTACATACTAACAGAAGTCTGATTCATATTCACCTTAATGTGGTCAATTAACAGCATTAGTTTAAACAATTTTTTATTTATAATCCATACATTTACATAATAAAGTACATAAAATAAAATTTACGGATTGAGTAGGATGCTTGTAAAGCTTTTTTGAAAACTCTCTCCGTTAGTTAACAGCATTATATTTAACGTTCAGACAGCTTTGAATGGAACAATATGAGAATTTTAAGACGTTTTAGTTCTGGCGCACTTTATACGGCGAGTGATAAACATGTACTATCTTACTTTGGAACAGGTTGTTTTGCTCCTATTACAGCATTAGAATAGTTATAGTTGTATCTCTCCCCGCGTGTAGCCGGCTCTGTGTACACGGTCGGTAACACCGTTGGCTCTCCCATCACTGCTGATGAACTGTGTAAACCAACAACCAGGCGGCATGCTTGTATTGTAGGATCCAGAGATAAGATAAAATCATAGAAGATCACAAACCCCGCACTGTAATAGATAGAATATGTTACTTTTCTAAAAATACAGCAGTTCTGCACTACTTTATTTCATTTCTAATTATTTCATTCCTTTTAGTTTAAAAGTCATTATTGTAAATGTTTATAGAAAAAGTATCAATATGATAAAATTTAGTTTTTATTTAAATGCCCTTCAAACAAAATGACCATTACAAAAATCAGAGAAAAAAAACGTTTTTTTTTAAAACCTCATAAATGTTTAAGGTTACTAGAAATTAATACTCACCAAATTTACATCACTTTGTTAGCATATTAAATACAAAACAAACAAACAAATAGGGAAAATTTCAGGGACACACAATTTTTCTTATAAAGTTTTGAATTTTAATTTGGCTAAATGTATATTTAAATACTTTTTCTAAAACAACAATGTCAAAATATATGTCTCAATCTTTTATGGGATAAATTTTCAATATAATTTACATACATGTATATTTTTTTACTATATAGAACATTGTATTCAACATCTTAATCATGCTTTTACACAATAAAATTATAATAATGCTTTTCATAGGAAATCAAAATCAACTCGTATAATTATTGTTTATTGTTCAACAAAGTCAAAACAAATTTCATAAAAATTGCTAAATAATATCCATACTGGTAAGTTTTGATAACTCGGGGTTTGCTTTCTGAAAAGAAGCGTTTAATAAAAAATCACCTGGTATTCCAGCAAAACATTAAAATCCCCCCCCCCTCCCAAAAAAAAAGTAGAAGAAGAATCTTTCCTAATTTACATATATACATATTAAAGATATCTAAATTTATATATCCATTCAGCAAAGTAATAAGATCAACTGTGGTGTTCACGGCGTAAATATATATTGTTACGAAATTTCAATCCTTCAAATTGAATATGGGTAACATTTATATCAGCTTAAAATATAAAGGTATTGGTCAAAGTAAAACTTGTTCACTATTGTTTTTTTTAGTTTTTTGTTTTGTTTTTGTTGGCATGTTACGTCATCAAGCCCATGAAACTGCACACTGCCGCTAATTTCTGCATCCTGTGGAAGGAAAAATATGAAAGCATTAGTTATATGACCTTTTTCTAAGTAATCTATATTTATCTAGTTAAACATATCTCAAAAAAAAACTGTACAGTCCAATTCACAATGCTTTATGAAAAGTTTAAAAATAATGATACTTTTTTTTAAATAAATGATATGAAAGTAAAAAAAATGCACAACTTATATGTATAACTATATTAGGAACAAATTTAATTAAGCCAAACTTTAAACTTAATATTTTTTATGCCACTTACATTTTACAAAATTTTAATGTTTTTCTTCTTTTTATTTTTAAATGGTAGAAAATAATGATATAGTCTATAAATCTAAGTGTTAATAGCAAGTATAGAAAAAGGCCATATATAAAACAAAGCATGCTTGTTGTGTGATATGATAAACAGCTAAAGTGCTCAATGTCTTCTATAAACTCTGTAAAATATACAAAAGAAATATGTATTAGTAATAAAGAGAAACTGCCAACAAAAGATAAAATTACAAAAAGAAAACTTCATGACACTATATGCCAACTAGACAATCTAAGCAAATGACAAATTTTCTAGCAAAGTTTTCTATACATTATTCTAAACTTAATTGTATTTCAATTTTTTATTTTGATATTCTGTACACCAATGTGCAAGCAACTTGGATACAGGTGCAAACTTCAATAATCAACCTTTGGTAAGGTACAAACTTATGTTCACTTGACCTTTGGTAAATGTATAAACTTATGCCAACAGACAATTGATGAAGGTACGCATTTCAACCGCTAACCTTTGATAAAGGTACAAACTTATGGTCATTTGACCTTTGGTAAGATACAAACTTAGGGGCACAGACAATTGATAAAGGTACACATTTCAACAGTCAACCTTTGGTAATGATACAAACTTATGGTCATTTGACCTTTGGTAAGGTACAAACTGATGTTCACATGACCTTTGGTAAAAGACAAACTTAGGGGCACAGACAATTGATAAAGGTACACATTTCAACAGTCAACCTTTGGTAAAGATAAAAACTTATGGTCATTTGACCTTTGGTAAGATACAAACTTATGGTCATTTGACCTTTTGTAAAAGACAAACTTAGGGGCACAGACAATTGATAAAGGTACACATTTCAACAGTCAGCCTTTGGTAAAGATAAAAACTTATGGTCATTTGACCTTTGGTAAGATACAAACTTATGGTCATTTGACCTTTTGTAAAAGACAAACTTAGGGGCACAGACAATTGATAAAGGTACACATTTCAACAGTCAGCCTTTGGTAAAGATAAAAACTTATGGTCATTTGACCTTTGGTAAGATAAAAACTTATGGTCATTTGACCTTTGGTAAGATACAAACTTATGGTCATTTGACCTTTTGTAAAAGACAAACTTAGGGGCACAGACAATTGATAAAGGTACACATTTCAACAGTCAGCCTTTGGTAAAGATAAAAACTTATGGTCATTTGACCTTTGGTAAAGATACAAACTAATGGACAACAGACAACTGGCATAGGTACACCTTTCAACAGTCATTCTTTGGTAAAGATACAAACTAATGGACAACAGACAACTGGCATAGGTACACCTTTCAACAGTCATTCTTTGGTAAAGGTACAAACTTAAGAACAACAGACAATTGATAAAGATACACTTTCAACAACAGCCAACCTTTGGTAAAGGGATAGACTTTCAATAAATGTAACACAAATAAATGTAACACAACTGATCATCATAGAAGCCATCTAAATGACATTCATCTTTTTCTTCTCCCAAAGAAAGACAAGTGTTTATTTCAGCATACATTCAACAATATAACTACTGTAACATATCTATTGGTGATCTGATGCTGACAATCCATATGACAGTACCATTCGATGTGTATGGTAAAATTTACTGGCTTGAACTGTTAGCAAAAAAACATCAAATCTATTATATCTCAAGAACTTCAGATTCTCTGATGTTGTATTGCTGTTCTGGTCTTCTTTCTTTTGTAACTTCTTCAGCAATCAGTCATTGGTCACCATTATTATATCAATACTTCAAGATTCTCAGCTATATTAATCCTATGGGCTATAATAATTGTAGAATGGGCACAAGGAATATCTGACCATGAGACATGCTATCATCAAGTTCTTCAAGAATAACTTCAAGTCATAACCTTCTGGTTGGAAAATCATGCCTAAGTCAATACAATTTATGAAAAAATTGCCAAGGGTGTGACATGATCTAAAGCAGTGAAAAAATGTTAGTATATCTGATATATCTACAACATAGTTCCTTACAGTCAAACTGAACAGGCTGACCCCATGTTGACCTAATATCTCCTCCATTTGCTGTTTCACTTCTAAGAATTCTACCAGCTGGAGCATGTTGATTTATCTGGCCCTGACTACTTGGTTGACCAATCAGAGAATCTGTTACATCTGCACCTTCAGGATTCTGAGCATACTGATTTAGCATAGGTGTTCTTTGATAGGCAGGATTATACTGTAGAGCTGGGGTTTGAAACCTAAGTCTGCCTCTTTGTTCTTGCTGATCTTCAGGCATCATAAAGTCACTATCTTCATCAACCTGGGTTTGATTCTGTAAATTTTCTTCATCTAGTGGGTACATTGGACGCTCAAATGGCTTTATGTGCTGAGTAGCAACCCAAGACCTTGCTGCTGTAGTTATCTGCCTCTTATCAAACCGGTTTAAACTGAAATAATCACAGGTCCCAAAGTTGTCTTAAGTTTCATGGCTAGTATCCAAGTTTTCACCACACATTTAAGGATGAAGCAAATATTTTTGTATAATTCAGGCTCAGTGTGTGTGTGGCCAAGAATGACTTTCAGTGACGAGGAAAAAAATGTTGTTACTCTTTGTTGACATATTACAGCAAAATTGTTAGTGTATATAAATATTTATACTACTTTGACTTTAGCTTATACATTTTCTGTGCAGTGGCTTTCAAAAATGTGAAATAAATCTTGTTTGGTTGGTTAGTATTAATAATTATGGATTATCTAACTTCACACAAGCACAAGCAGATAGTATCAATACTAAATATCACTGTTTTTCCTCCAATCCTCTATTCAGAGCCAGGTATTGATTGGTAACCCTCAGAACCTGGGTCTGGTGTGTTGATGTTCTTCACTTTCGGGAAATTGGGAATCAAACTTGCTCTGTATGCCTGATGATAATCCCATTCATGATGAAATGCTGGTACATAGTTGTTTGGACTGAAATTCACATCCAGCTCAGATATTTTAATTTTGAAGACTTTGTAGTAAAGTTTATCTCTTGTAAACCTGATATAATGTGAATACACTGTAGTGATAGAGAATGAAAAGCAGTTAGTAGAAGCTGAGATGTATGACTCTGTGTAATGATAACTGTACTCAGACAATTTACATTCTATAATTTTGAAAGCCAGTCAAATTAATTACAATTACAATCATATCAATTAACAATTTTTTTTAAAGTTATATGTAATACTTTACATCAAAGATACTTTTGTCCTTGAATTATTGTCTGCAAACTAGATACAGTTGCCATTAACACAGAAAAATAATTCCTCAATTGTTTGCATTCATTCCAAATAAAACTAAATCTTGTACTAAAATTAGTATATTATAAGAATATTGAATGACCTTGACCTTTAGATCAGAGTCAACAACATTATTTTATGAAGCCCCTTTGGGTTCTGCAGTCTCAGTAAAATCAATATTCCTGGGTGGGCGTAATTGGGGTACTGCCTGAGGTCTATAATATTGAGTGTAATTCCATGTGTGGTGAAAACTTGGGCGAGGTTTTGGGCTGAAATATTAAAACAATTAAAGAAAAATTTAAGGTACATGAGCTCTATCAAATACTGAAATTAAAAATTGGGTTTTTTATCTGGAATGAATCACAATTTTGCATAATTTTAGATTCTAAATATAATGTATATAAATAATTCAAATATAAAAAAAACAAGCTCAACAAACAAGTCAGAAAAAGATGAATTTTAGGCATTAATCATGACATGATTCTAGTGTTAGATATATCTATATAATATATATCACAATGCTCTAACTGCTTTTCATTCCAAAATAACAAACCTTCCATTCTATAGTTTACAAGTCACAAAGTATGTCTAACGTATGAGCTGTGAGCGTGTTCGGGACGATATCACATAAGATGGAAAACCATTGTTTACTGTTACAATGCTGAATGGATATATATACATATATATCATATTGTTATATATGTTACTGTCTGGAGATATGTAAAAACATTGAAAACGCTTACAGAAATAAACGTATAAAAATTTAACGGAATTTATATATTTCTGCATTTCCCAAAACCTATTTTTGATATTATAAATGATATATATATAACATCACTTCTTAACTGTATTATACAATTTTGTAATAACAGTCATGGCTTCCTTAAACTTGATTTTTACATTACATTTATATATACATGTATAATATCTATTGCTCTTGTGGGTAGGTACGTACTATCAGTGCCTTAAAGAGTGGACGGACCATTATTAAACTTACAACATTCTTTTAATCATGTACAGAAATTACACATGTTAATGCTTTAACTTATAAACATTTGACAGAAAATGACTTATACAGTTTACATTTTATCACCCTAATTTTTTCAAATCTGAAACAGCTTTTATTACCAATCCAAAATATTCAAATCCATCATTTACTGATTATAATCATAATAAAAATAACATATTTTTATTATGGACATACAAATATATATGACCACTTTAGTATAATGTACAAAAGTCATAGCATTTCCATTTTATTAATACATTTTAGGTCATCCGAGAGTTTTACAAAATTAGATCTTCAAAGAAACCCATCATCATAATTTACTGACCATCTTTTAGAAGATTTGTTATTTGGAATGAATGTTAATCTAATATGTACCAAAAATTAAATTTATGGACTACACAAGCTGTGCATAAATAAAAACAAACAAACAAAATATTCACAATTTGTACTATAAAAATAATGCAAATGATGATGTAATACTATAATTTTCATTCCGAAACAACAAACCTTCTAAAAGATAGGCCTTCTAAAAGATAGGCCTAACAACAACTCTTCTGATTGGCCGTGACACTAAACGTGGTGACGGACAACACGGTGATATTACACGTGGTGAAGGACAACACGGTCTTATTACAACACTGAATGGATAGATAAAATACTATAAAACGTGTCATACAAATCTTTCAATGATACTGGTAAGTAGTTTTTATTATCCTGATAAAATGTTAATGTTGAAAATGCATGATAAGGAAATTGTCATGTTATAATACAAAACAAATTACCAAAACACAGTTATACACATTGAACAGTTAGATACAAATGAGCCGCATCACGACAAAACCAACACTATGTGTTTGCGACCAGCATGGATCCACTGACCAGCTTACAAACCCTATAACAAGTAGAGAAACTAATAGTGAACAGCATGGATCCTGACTGCGTGGATGTGCAGGCTGATCTGGATCCATACTGGTCACAAACACATAACGTTGGTTTTGTCGTGACGCAGCTCAAATAATCAAACATTTCAATACAAGTTAGATCATAACTTACATATCTATCACTGATCGGAGACTTTAAATATAACATAATTATACAGTCAGTAATCAAATATTTAGCCTAAAATCAAACTATTATTCTTTAAATGATACTTTAAATCTCAACAAGCATGAACATATTATCTAAAATTAACACCTTAAATTAATATTGACTTATCCTTTCTTTTGTTCATAAAAATTGAGGCCATATCTTAAAGTATCAAGGAATATACATGCTTCAATCTCAAATAAACTCAGATGCATAGATATATGATCAGGAAAGTGACTGCCTGTGTTATTGTGTATCTACTCGTAATTATCTGATCTGACCCCATACAATGACAAATAAAGGACATGAAAATTTAAATATCTACATGTTCAAAGAAATTATGTCAATACAAAACAAGAGCTGTCGGTAGGACAGCAACGCTCGACTATTCTTAGTGCTTGATAGTAAAAACAAAATGCTTGATACAGTTACCTCCTCCAGTTTACAGGTTGGGTGATGATGGTGAACAAGTGTGCAAAGTTTCAAAGCCATATGTCCATGGACTTTGAAAATATTTGAGGTATTACAGAAACTTTAAAGTAAATTCTAAGTTGAAAAAGGGGCATAATTCTGTCAAAATGCTTGATACAGTTCCCTCCTCCTGTCTACAGGTTGGGGTCATGATGGTGAACAAGTGTGCAAAGTTTCAAAGCCATATGTCAATGGACTTTGAAAATATTTGAACTATTACAAAAACTTTAACGTAAATTCTAAGTCGAAAAAGGGGCATAATTCTGTGAAAATGCTTGATAGAGATACCTCCTCCAGTCTACAGGTTGGGGTCATGATGGTGAACAAGTGTGCAAAGTTTCAAAGCCATATGTCAATGGACTTTGAAAATATTTGAACTATTACAAAAACTTTAACATAAGTGGTTACGTCGACGCCGACACCGACGCTCGGGTGACTTCAATAGCTCTACTTATTCTTATCGAATAGTCGAGCTAAAAAGTGATGAACTTCCAAAACCTATTTTTTTTTCTTTCTAAAATTAAGTTAACTGATAATGAATGAATGAAGTAAAGATTACAATTTGTATCATATATAATATATAGGAACATGAAATGTACTTACTATTGGTCATATGGTGCCATTGGTTCCACTTCGACATATGGTTTCTGTAATAACCATGGAGTCTTTTCTCGCAGCTGTCAATTATACATCATCCAAATATGTCTTAATACTGGAAATGTTGCTTTACATTACCGTGGAAACGTTTACTTAATTTTACACAACCTAATATAAAGCTGCAGTTTTATTATTTAGGAGCACAGATATACCATTGCTCCCTGTCTTATAGCTAATTATTTACTTAAATTAAACCATATGAATGGCCTCATTGGGTGAATGCTTTACAACATTTTACCCAAATTTGTACTCATCATAAAAGTATAAGGAAACTTTCCAGAGGCCTATTTCTTCCTTTAAGCTCCCTGTCAGCTGTATATTATGATTTAAAGTTTTATAACTAGCAAAGATTATGATGAGGAAAGCCTCTAACACCTGGGAAAAGATCAAAATTATAGATATTTCTAGATTATATTGGGTAAAGAAAAGTTGATAATCACAAGTAAAAAATTGCTTTAGCAGAAAGAATTCTGAAATTTCTAAAACCTGAGCATAAATTGTTACTATGACTACCAAATGACATTGACCATTGTAAACAGAGAAAGCTATTGGAGGAGGACAGAGCAAAGCAGGTTGACATATGGATGATCCAAATTGACACTGACAAGAACTTTACACAATAATAAAATATGGTTTGCTTTATTCTTTAACTAAAAAGTGATATTTCTACATTTTTTTGTTAACCCAGCCTTCACATTAATACCTCTTAACATAAAACCCTATGTTATTCCATAAGGAGAGTAGTCCGAAATTTCAAGGAAACAAACCATATCTTATTTTGTGTCATATTTATAACAATTAGTTAAACATTACATAACTTGCTGAACAAATTATAAATCATTCAAAAATATATTAAACAAAATAAAGTGTATTATACAGTTATTAAAATAATTTATTAAAACTATCACCCTACAATAAAACAAAATTAATACTGGCTTTTCAGTAACCTCTATATATTCACTATGGTTATTTACCTTTCAGATTTTAACCCTTAACCTGCTGAAACCAAAGTAATTTAGCCACTGTAAGCAGTGTCGAGACAGGAGAGCCTGCATATACAGTCTGACCTGAGGCTCTATACTGTTGGCTGACCAACTTTCAAATTTTTTGCATCGAATTCCCAAAAATTGACAATATGCATTTCTACCAAATGGCACAAGTTCCAGAACATTTTATTCTGATTACAAACAATACTTCATGTGTGTTATAAAAAGAACATTGTATGTTACAACTCTGTTGAAAATCAAGCATAAGAATATGGAAAACAAATTACTTTGACTGTTTATTTTCCATTAAAAATTGGAAAATTAAACGAAACTTACCCAGTAAGGTGAAGTTTAGTTGAAATTTCATCGACTGCAAACTCCTTAAGGGCTCACACAGAGAGAAGACGCAGCTAATAGCAAGGCTTATCAGTCTTTAGAGTCAAGATCATGGTGTTAAATGATTAGTGATACAGCACCATGATCTTATTATGAAGGAACATGATTTGGGATGGTGTGGGTGGGTGTGTGAGCCCTTAAGGAGTTTGCAGTCGATGAAATTTCAACTAAACTTCACCTTACTGGGTAAGTTTCGTTTAATTTTCCAATTTCATCTCCTGCATAACTCCTTAATGGGCCCCACAGAGATTTTAGAGATGTTTCTTCATAATTTTTAGAAACAGTGTTGATAATGACACAATATTGTTTTATTTGTTGTTTTTATTGATTCTATTACTACAATTATTTTAAAGGTTAAAACATTAATAATATTTCATCTATTTGTCTAATACAAAATGTATATTCCTTCAACCTATTGATATGATACTACTATCTACTTCCCCATGCTTGGCTTATATATAGCAGGGAAATGGCTGAAAGTATGAGGATTAAGTATGAAGTAACTGACAACCCAGTACAATTATATGAATTTTTTTTTTCACAAGTAAGCAAAGCAAGATGAAGCATAGCATAAGATACATTTTATCACATGACATGGTACAAAACCATTATTTATTTCTGTAAAATAAAATACCCTGTCAAATGATTGTTTTTCCAGATTTAAAATATCATGTGATTATTACAAGAACCTTATATGTTTTATTACATCATATAGACTTAGTCAATTTGTTCCAGAAAATATATCTTGACACATCTCAGTTTATAATCCTTTTACATGCAAATATGGGGCATAACACTTTCTGTTGACTCATATTACACAAGTCTATATGAAATGGTTACATATTATGTAAGACCCTATATTAAATGTATCTAAAATCTAAATATATTACTGTGCAATGTGGTTACTATATAAAATCTACAATGTGTTAGCATGACAACCAAGGAGACTTTTTTTTATAGTTGTAGAGCTTTTGTTAGCTCTCCATGTTTCTCAAAAATAGTCATAATGTATAACATGATTTTTATTACATTATTTATACATATTACACCTTAATGAATTTGTTCCTTCTTTATTTAATTTTCTTTATTTTGTCAGCATGCCTTTAAATAGTATAATATTCATGATGATGTCAGCGTTGCGACAAACAAAGTACAGTGACCATCTGAGCTAGCACTATTACATTTGGACCGCTTAACTTTTTTGGTGTTTAACTGCAAGGACTATTTCACAAAAATGTGATTAATATAAGCTGACTGACAAAATGTATTTGTAATTTTACAAGAAATTTTGTGATTTGCAACTTTACCATTATGTTTTAGAAAAGTCATTTTTAAGTGTGGTATAATATAAGAAATATCACACAGTTTTTCAGACCTTATGTAGTAGATATAAGCCGAAAACTGTCCAATATGTAAAATATTGAATTTCATGAGGCGCGTAGTCAGTTTGAGGCTTATATCTTACTTAAATTACTACTTTTACTATCAAATATCATGTTATCTATCGAAAAATTAGAAATAATGTATTTTTGTGCTAGAAATGTACAATATTAAGGTTTAAGCAATTATCTTTTTCTTACCTAAAAAACCCTATAGGTAGCCTCTTGAATAACAACATGTCCGTAGCATGAAATTTTCGTGTTTTGAAATATGACCAATTATGTACATGAACACAATGATATACACAAAATATACCAGTTACACAAAATGTGGGACTTACACACATACAGTATACATCAATTTACATTTGGGATTTTTACAAGAAATAATTGAAATGAAATGTTTCCAAATTTGTGTTGAATCTCGGATATTTTAAATGATTGACTGAAACAATCTATGACTTTTAAGAAGGATTTATACGGACCATTTAGTGTTAAAATGATATTTTTACTTTACTACAACAATCACGGATGTAAAATGTTGTGTAAGAAATGCCATTAGTATAAATTTTGGAAATTAACGCAACACAATGATATTTTCTTATTTTTATATTGATATTTGTCATACCACAGGAGTCTGGAATCGTTTCTTTATATAAGATGTCAAACATACCAGCTTTTGTTTTAAATAGATGAATTTATTTTCTCTATTGTATTTATCAGTTTATTTGAAAAGCTGACCATTACCCTTATTTGAAAAGTTGACCTAACTGAAACATAACGTACATACAATAAAGCAAATCAAGTATAATTGTCAACTAAACGTATATCTAAAAAAGAAAAAAACGGACAATAGACAAGAAATTAAACAATCCCATAAAAATCATATCCTAACTGACGCTCCGCTATCTTTCACTTAGAAAGCGTAAACAGTGATATGATGTTAAGAGCTTGAAGATCGAAAATCAGAAGGCTTGGAATAATAATTCGTTAAATGAGCCAGATATCAATTATTGTTCTTTTCGTAAAATTACGTAAAATGCGTAATGGGCGAAGGAAAGACATTGCATCATTCCTCGTGTTAACTTCTGAGATAAGAAGTTACATTTAACTTAATCGTTTTTTGTTGGTTTTTTTGTTTGTTTGTTTTTTGGTTTTTTTGTGTTTTTTTTTATTTGGAGAATTTTTCACAAAACCCTGTGGTCATACAAGCTTCTTTCAAGACACGGCACGCTGTCTAATATTAATGTGTTACACGATTAATATTGGACTTACACATTAATATTGGACACCTACCTGTACTGTATTAAAAATACAGTACGGTCAGAACAAAGGAATGACGTCATAGTAGTAATTTAAAGCATGATAGTGACCTCCTAGGCAGCCCAAACATTGAATGAACTTCAGCCTTCAGCCTCGGTCTGTTAAATGTTTATGTGCTGACTGACCGGTCACTATAAATACTATTAGGCCCTCAGTGATGTGTACTATTTTTTAAATACATGTATATATTTTCCATGTCCTAAATGGGGCAAAAGAATACACATATACTTCTTTAATTGCAAAATTAAGAAATAAAGAAAGGAACATGTGACGTGTTAGTTTTGTACCAGTCAAGTATATCTAAAACTCCACACCATTGTGAAAAAGCAACAATTTTGACTTTTGGATGACAGTTAACCCCAGTTTAGCAGAGACAGTCAGAATGCCACCACACTGAGAGTTTTTGCAATGTGAGTAAAAATTGAACTGCTATATTCAGTTCAGTACTGCTGCTGGGATAGATTGATAAAGGTAACAACTGACTGATGCATACACCCACACTTTCATGTTAAGGAAAGGCAAGAATAGCAAGACAAAGTGTATGGATATTACATATCAAACATAATTATAATGTTAAGTAAATTCTGGCACATATCAAAGCTACCTCTTATGCATTGTAAGAAGTGTTATTAAATATGCAATATGTAATATGATACAGCACAAATACCTAGCTATGTGAACTATATATTAAGGGCATCACGTTTATCCTTTCAGTTTTTAGCTGAAAACCGGTTAGAAAATTCAATAACCGGTAACCGTTAGTATTTGACTAAAGGGCGGAAAAGTTTTAAATTGATTCTAAAATACAACCTTAGTTTTTTATGACTATATATGACAATTGTTTGTATTTTAGTTGTACTCAATGTACTCAATGTATTTTTTCCAATCTGATAGTTACTCCATATTCGGATATGTATTGTATTCATTTTGAGTACAACTAAGTATGAACAAAATGGCATATCTTGTCATAAAGATACAAAGTTAACGTTGAAAATTTAAGGATCTATTAGTACGGTCAGTTAAATGTTTAATAACGTTATTATGTTGCCATTTAAAAACTTAGCATTTTTTCTAACCGTGACACTCCTACTATATATGGATTTAAGGTGTGTTAATGGGGAATCAAACTACTCTTAAGCTAATCAACATAGAAAGCAGGGCTTTATCACAATGATATGATCAACATTTGTAAGAAGCAATGCATGATCCACAATAGAAACTACAGAAATATCACTGGCATGGCAAGATCCATGATGGAAACTATATAACATTACTGCCATGACATAATATTGGTAATTTTAGACATTGTAAAATGTTGCAACATATTCTACAATCTGAATGTGTATTAAACATAGTCTAGTTTACAAAATTGTAGAGTACATGTAATAACATAGCCTACAGTGTGAGCAATTAAAAAAATATTGCACAAGTCTATACTGCACTAACCAAATGAGTGAATAGCTTAGTGAAAACATTACATATACAAAGGCACACTTGATTGGTTAAAATCTATTGTGACATAATATACTATGCACTATCACACATGTGAATTAGTATAGTGATGTGATATACCTTCATGACAGTCGCCTCTCTCCTCATTTATCATCATATCATCATCATTATCATTATTGCATCATCATTATCATCACCACCATCATTATTGCATCATCATCATTATTATTATTTTCCATTATCATCAGTATTATTAAACTGATAATCATGTTTATCATTATCAGTTACCCTTTTGCCCTTTACTAAGTTATCATCATCTTCATCATCATCAACATCATCATCATCATTAACAACATCATCATCATCATCATAAAACATTTTTAAATATAGCATCATCATTATTATCATAATGATCATATTATTTTCACATCTACTTTGATTGTAACAAAACTTTTAATTCCCTTTTATTAGAAAACTTTTAATCCCCTTTTATTTAAAAAAGAGACAATTTTTAGTTTTTTTATGAAAATCAGTATCAACTGTCAAATTTAGCAACATTTCCAGTACTTTCAGGTTAATTACTATTATCAACAATATAATCTTAAATCAATGAAATTTATTTAAAGGAGTCTTTTTTTTTACAAATTAAAGATAATTTAATATACATGTTGATGTGACAGAAATATCAAAATTATTACCAGGTTGAACTGAGGTTGTGGGGCTTGATGGATTATTGTGTTTGGTTGTGTTGGGGGTGGCGGCTGGTTACGCTGCATCATTAGCAATACTCGTAAATCATCAAGCTCTTTCTGTAAGCCGTACATTTTCTCCAAATGTTCACGTTGTAGACGTCTTAGTTCCCTTTCCAGCTCATCTGCAGGGAGATAAACAAATGTTCTGTATTAATGTTCATGTCTCTATTTTTGTGTTTTGTTAACATTAAGTTAATTTTATTATTCTTATATAGAAAAACCAGCAGTGTACTTAAAGTTATAGAATAATGTTTTAATAGACAGAGTCTAGAGATCTAAATATGAGCTGCGTCATGACAAAACCAACATAATGGGTTTGCGACCGTCATGGATCCAGACTAGCCTGCGCATCCGCTCAGTCTGATCAGGATCCATGCTGTTCCCTTACCAACTCTATTACAAGTAGAGAAACTGATAGCGAACAGCATGGATCCTGATCAGACTGCGCGGAGGCGCAGGATGGTCTGGATCCATGCTGGTTGCAAACGCACTATGTTGGTTTTGTCATGACGCGGCTCAATTATACTTTCAAACCATTCAATAAATAGGGAAAGTAAACAAAAGTGGGAATTATACAAGTATAACAGAAATATTATCACAGGGAGTGAGAGAGAACTTGTTAGATTTTTATAAAGAAGACATTGGTATAGTATTTAAATGTGAACTCCTTCAAAGATAAGTTTCAAAATGTACTTTTAAGTTTGAATATCTCACTTAATTAGGTAATTTTGTTGAAACCAAGATAGACAATTACAATAACTAAGTTTTATTATTGATGTGCAATTGCTTAACGTTCTATACCATACTTTCTATATTACACAAAAAGAATTAAGGAAATTTGTTAAATTATTATATTTTTTACAGTATCAACACAAAAAATCAAAAAAAATCATTTAAGCATGAATGATTGAAAATTCATTGTGATTAAATGTTTTTATAAACATACAAATTCACCTGAAGACTACTTTATGCTCATAATGGTTTCTTGCATTATTCTTTGCAAAAAGAAAATGTTAATAACTGTTGAAAACACTTAAATTGTTCAAAAATTAATCCAAAGCCACTTGTATAAGAAATTCTCATGTTAAAAGGTTTGCAGTTATATGGCAGTGAAATTTGGGGATATGGTGATGTAATAATACAGGTGGGATGGTGTGTGGTAAAGTAAAGGTTAAAACACTAAAGAATGACTATAAACAATTGAAAACTCCACTGCAGTGAGCTGAAAAACAAGAACTGAGATCAGTAAACAACATTTAATATAAATATATTTTCCTAGTTTTAAACTTCCTTGTAAAACAAATGAGCCGCATCACGACAAAACCAACATAATGGGTTTGCGACCAGCATGGATCCAGACCAGCCTGATCAGGTCAGCTGGTCTGGATCCATGCTGGTCGCAAACGCATTATGTTGGTTTTGTTGTGACGTGGCTTAAGTTTGTCTTTCAATAATTTGTTAACCATTAAAGTTTTTTCCGACAGCTTTTTTAATTTAGGAGCACTGCACATGGTAAATCACTGTAAAATTATGCAGATTGGACTGTCTCTATATTAGTGGTATAGGAAACTATACAAGTCACTGGCACAGATCAGACATTATTGTCACTTACATTAAAATTATCAACACTATTTTGTTGTTGCTGTTTTTTTTAATTTGAACACTATAATTTCAATGCATCAATCTTATACTTTATCATGTAAAATTCAAAAGACAATTAGAAAGATCTTAAAAGACGTAGTAATAAAATCATAGGTAAACTTACAACTACATGTTTGTATGAAGTAAAGCATATACAGTATCAATCATAAAACTATGGTTATAATGATATTATCAGCCATAATTCATACAAACACATACATAAATACAGCATTTCCATTTTTAATAAATAACTATTTGGGATGCAGAAAAATAATAATAATAAACTAGCACCTATAATAGTATCAGAGAAAGCCAAGGATATTGCACTACAAGTTTTTATCTTTGCTTACTGTAAATATATACATATCATGCACTACTTAAAATATAATCCAAATAAAACTCATGCTTTTCACACATTTATATCAACAGACAAATCAATTTTTTTATTTTTTCTTATTTTCCTATTTTTAATTTGATGCAATGAAATTGATCTGGTTGAAAAGTGACTGTCTAATTAGATGAATAGCAAATAGTTAACCAGCAATGATATTCAAATGCATGTATACAGTGTCCTTATTGTAGCCCTTATATTGCTCACTTGGCTGAGGACTGTACAATCTTTGATAACGATATTTCAAGCAAACCTCTACCACTTTAAGTAGAAAAACCTATTTTTTAGCCTTGCTGATCTTAACCTTGTTTTAACTGACCTTAAATTAGAGAGTTTTATGCAAAATTCCTGCATACAAAATATTTAACCCAAATGCTCTATGGCAACAAGAACATTTAGCAAGGAAAGTGACCACTTTGGGTGCGCAACCAATTTTAACCACCTGGCATATCTACAAATCATATATGTAACTCTAGGTGTTGTGGTTTGTGGCAAATTATTTTGAAATTTTCTGGGACCAATCATCATTAACCTTTTACCACATGAGCAGATTGTGAACAAGAGCTGTCAGTAGGACAGCAACGCTCGACTATTCTTAGTGCCTGATAGTAAAAAAAATGCTTGATACAGTTACCTCCTCCTGTTTACAGGTTGGGGTCATGATGGTGAACAAGTGTGCAAAGTTTCAAACCATATGTCAATGGACTTTGAAAATATTTGAACTATTACAAAAACTTTAACGTAAATTCTAAGTCGAAAAAGGGGCATAATTCTGTCAAAATGCTTGATAGAGTTACCTCCTCCTGTTTACAGGTTGGGGTCATGATGTTGAACAAGTGTGCAAAGTTTCAAAGCCATATGTCAATGGACTTTGAAAATATTTGAACTATTACAAAAACTTTAACGTAAATTCTAAGTCGAAAAAGGGGCATAATTCTGTCAAAATGCTTGATAGCGTTACCTCCTCCTGTCTACAGGTTTGGGTCATGATGGTGAACAAGTGTGCAAAGTTTCAAACCATATGTCAATGGACTTTGAAAATATTTGAACTATTACAAAAACTTTAACATAAATTCTAAGTCGAAAAAGGGGCATAATTCTGTCAAAATGCTTGATAGAGTTACCTCCTCCTGTTTACAGGTTGGGGTCATGATGTTGAACAAGTGTGCAAAGTTTCAAAGCCATATGTCAATGGACTTTGAAAATATTTGAACTATTACAAAAACTTTAACGTAAATTCTAAGTCGAAAAAGGGGCATAATTCTGTCAAAATGCTTGATAGAGTTACCTCCTCCTGTTTACAGGTTGGGGTCATGATGTTGAACAAGTGTGCAAAGTTTCAAAGCCATATGTCAATGGACTTTGAAAATATTTGAACTATATCAAAAACTTTAACGTAAATTCTAAGTCAAAAAAGGGGCATAATTCTGTCAAAATGCTTGATAGCGTTACCTCCTCCTGTCTACAGGTTGGGGTCATGATGGTGAACAAGTGTGCAAAGTTTCAAAGCCATATGTCTATGGACTTTGAAAATATTTGAACTATTACAAAAACTTTAACGTAAATTCTAAGTCGAAAAAGGGGCATAATTCTGTCAAAATGCTTGATAGAGTTACCTTCTCCTTTCTACAGGTTGGGGTCATGATGGTGAACAAGTGTGCAAAGTTTCAAAGCCATATGTCAATGGACTTTGAAAATATTTGAACTATTACAAAAACTTTAACACAAGAGCTGTCGGTAGGACAGCAACGCTCGACTATTCTTAGTGCTTGATAGTAAAAAAAATGCTTGATAGAGTTACCTCCTCCTGTTTACAGGTTGGGGTCATGATTGGGAACAAGTGTGCAAAGTTTCAAAGCCATATGTCAATGGACTTTGAAAATATTTGAACTATTACAAAAACTTTAACGTAAATTCTAAGTTGAAAAAGGGGCATAATTCTGTCAAAATGCTTGATAGAGTTACCTCCTCCTGTTTCCAGGTTGGGGCCATGATGGTGAACAAGTGTGTAAAGTTTCAAAGCCATATGTCAATGGACTTTGAAAATATTTGAACTATTACAAAAACTTTAACGTAAATTCTAAGTCGAAAAAGGGGCAAAATTCTGTCAAAATGCTTGATAGAGTTACCTCCTCCTGTCTACAGGTTGGGGTCATGATGGTGAACAAGTGTGCAAAGTTTCAAAGCCATATGTCTATGGACTTTGAAAATATTTGAACTATTACAAAAACTTTAACATAAGTGGTTACGCCGACGCGGACGCGGACGCCGACGCTCGGGTGACTGCAATAGCTCTACTTATTCATATCGAATAGTCGAGCTAATAAGTGGTTACGCTGACTCCGACGCGGACGCCGACGCTCGGGTGACTGCAATAGCTCTACTTATTCTTATCGAATAGTCGAGCTAAAAATGACCGTTTTCATTGAAAATCCTCCTGTTACAAGTTCAAACTGCTATGAAACCATGAAAAATGCTTCAATACTAATGCAACTTGGCATAAATGTTGACTGGACCATAACCTCTGTAACAGCATGCTAAATCTCAAATTTCCTGTTACCATGGCAATGGGAGGAAGACTCAAAATTGCGAAAAATCACTATTTTTCATTGTTTATTTCCATCAAAACTGATTTCAAAGTGCTGCAACTTCTCAATGCATTGAGATAGAGTAAAAGGCTTTTCAGCGTTGGTTACACGTTACCTTAAGATCTACTTGAGGCCATTTTTAGCCTGTCAAATGTCCAAAATTTTCTTGGCAATAAGAGGGACTGTAAACCTTTAAATCCCGCGTATCCCCCTTCTGGCAACCCCTTGATGTATCGTTTTGATGGGGGCCGCGCCAAAAAAGTGATCACTTTTTTTAACAACATTTCTTAAATGGAAAACAGTGTTTGGGGCCTAAATTGGTCATTTTTTCACTGTTTGAGGCCTCAAAAAGGGGGGGGGGGACAAAAAGCCATCATAACACGTTTATGAGGGAAAAGGTTAACAGATGTCAAGGTCATGTTATTCAACAATTATTAAACACTATGCTTTGTGGTTTCTAATAAAAGATTTTTCATACTATCTCTTAAAAGTATATTACCTTTTTATCAATTATCTCCTATTCTTTCAGTGAATCAGTAGAAATTCTTAAAACAAGTAACTCACTGGCAGGCTCAATTTTTACCCCTGGGTTAAAATGTGAATATGTTCAGGTATGAATTTACTCAGTAAGGATTAGACATATGTAGGCTCTAATCTTTGCCATTTAAGGGATTTATTTATATACTCCCTATGTAAGCTTTGTAAAAATGTGACAAAAGAATACACAAAGAACCATACTTTGTAAGAGGTCTATAAAGTATTCACATGCCAAATGTTTAAGCTCATAATGTATAAAACGTAAACTCATAAATTTTTTACTATTGCCATAGCAATCAAGGTTCTAAATGTAATTAAATTATTTGAACAAATCTGCTAAGGCTTCGTGCATTGAAAATCCCTGCCAAGCTAAATCAACAGCGATAAAGTAATATCAGTATGACAGGCCCGATACACACCTTACAGTGCATGACCTTAATTTGTTCACTCTAGTATTACCAGTGCCAGGTAGGCTACAACATTATCTATAACAATTTGCAACAACAAGTTACAGATTAAGAAAAAAATGCAAAAACAAAATACACATAAAATAATTAAAAAAAATTAATAAAACAGCAAATGAGGATAAAATAGAACCATTAATAAGATTTGGTAAAACCTCTTTGTTTTTTTTACCAGAATTCACATCTGTGATTAATGTACAAAATTCTTCAATCACAAACTTAATCAAACTAAATATTAATATACATGTAAAGGTGAATTTAAAAACTAAACAAGAGCTGTCCGTAAGACAGCGCGCTCGACTTTTTTATTGCTTGCCAATAAAAAAAGTTTTTGCAGTAAAAGGCAATACAAGAATCTCTGTATTTTTAAAGTGAACAATGGCCATGAGCATTAAGATATTTAGTGAAGAATTATTTTACTGAATTGTGTGATACCCTTGAACACTGCAGCAAAGTTTGAAATGTTTAAGTCAAAAGAGGGCTGGTAAGAAAGAAAAAAAAACTGAGTTGAGCCTTAAATAAATTTAATAGTATTATACTACTGATTTTAATTTCAAGTACAAAAAGAGAAAAATAACTAGTTGTTTGATACCCTTGAATATTACAGCAATGTTTATATGACATAATTTATGGTAAAGTGAACAAGTGGATAGGAATGAATTTTTTTAGATTTTTTAAGTTTTTTAGTGCTTGCCTATAATACAAAACATTGACAGTTAAGGGCCATAATTCAAATAAAATCTTTGACAGAATTACCTTCTCCTGGACATGTTTTGGAATCATGATTGTAAACAAGTATTCCAACTTTCAAATTAATATCTCAAACAGTTCAGTCAAAAAGTGGACTGGTACTAAAAACTTAACCAAGATTCTAAGTCGATAAAAGGCCTTAATTTTTAAAACAAATCCTTGACAGAGTTACCTTCTCTTGCGTACAGATGGGGGTAATGATGTGAAATAGCATTAAAAGTTTCAAAGCAATATCTCAAAGGGTTAAGGGCAATAAGTGGATTTTACCCATATTCAATGTATTTTCTAAGTCAAAAAGGGGCATAATTCTGTCAAAAACCTTGACAGAGTTATGTCCTCTTGTCTGTTGATGAAGGTCGTGATGGTAAACAAGTATGGTCAGTTTCAAAGCAATACCTCCAATGGTTTTGAAATAAAGTGAGGTGGTACAAAAAACTTAACCAAGCTCAATACACTTTCTAAGTCAAAAAAGGGCCATAATTCTGTCAAAAACCTTGACAGAGTTATGTACTCTTGTCTGTAGATGGAGGTTATGATGGTGAACAAGTATGGTAAGTTTCAAAGCCATACTTGTAATACTTCTGAAATAAAGTGGGGTGGTACGAAAAACTTAACCAAGGTGTGACGCCAACGCCGACGCTGACGCCGACGCCGGGGCGAGTAGGATAGCTCCCCTTTTCATAGAAAAGTCGAGCTAAAAACTAATTTTATATTTCAATTGGGCAATGACAATAGATTTATTTTTATTTGGGCAAAGTATGGAAGATCTATCTAAGATAACTTTGCCAACCCAATTTACCAGTAACTATAAAGCTCTGAGGTAAAAATATATAGGACAGAATAAAGTACCTTTGTTGAGGAATAAAGCTGTAAATGCAATAATTTAGCTATGAAATGTTTTCATTCAATGCATTTGAATCTAAATAATGATACATTCATTAAATAGATTATAACAACTTAATTGTTGAATTAGAGTATATACACAGGACAATAAAGAAAACCTCTATAATTTCATGTCATATTTGAGTATTTGATACAGTGAGTATCTTTTATGATAGATAGACTTGTAGTCATAACCAAACCATTTAGTACTGGTAATCATATGTGTTGTATTTTGGAGGACTTGACCTCCTCACTTGCCATGCAACATCAGGGGTTTCATCTTCAATAGCTGTTTCCTCATAACCTTCAGGGCTATCATTCTCACTCCTCTGTGAGACAATTGTCTGGTTAGAGCCTGGTCTATTTTCTGTGTCTGTAATGTCATCGTTAGGCAAGTCCTCCTCTCCTGACCTTGACAATGGTCTTAGCCTTGACCCTGACCTTGACCCTTGCTCCTGTGCATTGATTGGTGGTAAAATATCAGCCATGTCATCAATACGTGAATTTACACCTTGCTCAGCACCTTCTGAAACATGGCTGAGTTTTGTTGTGAAGGGGCGAGTCTTATATTTTCCTGGTTTTCCTGTGAAAGGGTCCATTTCATTTTCACCATTACCTTTGTGTCCTTTTTTGTTTCTATTGCCAGTGGGAGTAATCAGATCCCTAAGGTCAAGCGGTGGAACTTTAGGCTTATGTCTGAGACCTATATGCCCATAGCTATTTGATCTAACAATATGTACAGTTCCATCTGGCTGATGAGATGCTGTATACTTCACAATTCTTTCATCAGATCTTCTGTTTGGTTCTGAATGGTAACTTCTGGCATCAGATTGTATTTTTGGTACATCGTAAGTTATAAATTGTGACGGCTGAATAGATTGGTATGTATCGGTTATATGTTGTTGGGGCTGTTGGGGCTGAGGAAAGCTGTACAAAGTTGGCTGTTCTTGTGGAAAATTGTAAACTGTAAAATAAGGCTGTTGGGGAGCATAACTGTAAGGCTGTATAGCCTGAACTGGCTGTATTATATCAACTGTATGCTGTTCACTTATAATTTGTTTTGGTACACTGTTTTTTCTTATCTTACGTTTTTTATGATGTCTTTTATCAAAAACCGATTTTGGAACAGAAATATACAAGTGCACTTCTTTACCTTCTTTATCTGATTTGTTCCTATTCTGTGCAAGCAGATTTTGTTCTTGTAGCAGACGTAACTGTTGGTTTAATCTGTCATTTTCCATCTCAAGCATCCTAAATGTTGCATCATTATCTCTTGGTTTTTCTTAAAGTAACAAAAAATACCAAAATTACTTCAAACATCAAATTAATGAGCTATTTGTTTATTTTATGGCTGAGTAATTGAAGTAAATGACTTTAAATCACTTTTTCCTCACAGCACAAAAACAAGGAACCAAACTTAAGAATTTTCAGAAAACTAAAAGAGCTAACGTTTGAGATGCAATATTCAGCTATTATAGCTTTAAAGACTATCCAGCTAGCATTAAGTTAAAACATTTTCTTTTTTTCCTGTCATATCAAGAGTTTTTACCGTAAAATATATTTACTTCTATGGCTTATACATACTTAACTTCTTTTGCTTGGACATGCTTAACAGAAGGCATCTGAGCATTTAGCAGTAATAAGTGGGTTACTTACCACGTGGTGATTTATGTTCTGGTTTTTGGTTCATTTGGTCTTCTATGGCCTGGGCCTCAGCTTGCATTTGTGACATCTGTGCCAAGACATCTGGATCATTACCTCCATTCTGTAAATAGGCTTGCCTAATTGCACTGAAAGAATACACACAAAAAATAAATGTTTTAGTTTGAGCCATTATTAACGGAGGTAAAAATAATAATTTGTTCTTGTTGTTTTTTAATTTACATAATGATGACCTTGGCCTTTAGCACAAAATCTAAACCGGTCATCTACTGGTCATGTTGACACTTAATATTAGGGCTATAGCATTATCTAGTTGTAGATCGGACAAGCTTTTTGTTGGACAAGCTTTTTGTGGTCAAGGCCATGACGACCTTGATCTTTGACATTCATTTTAATCTAAAAATTAGTAGGGGTCATCTACTTGTCATGACTAAATAAGTTCCATACCAAATCTTAGGACTGAACACCAAATTGTTCTCTACTTATTGGTTGGACCAACTTTTAGTGTTCAACGGTAAGGTGACCATGACCTTTGCCCTTTTAACCTCAAAATCTTAAGGGGTCATCTACAAGTTGTGAGTCACCTCCACCCCAATGTTAAAACTGTAGGCCAGTGTTGTCTACTTAATTAAAACATTAAACAGACATACAGACCGACCCAATCACAGTATATTCCCACTTATTAAGTAGAGGCACGATAACTAGAGATGCTGAAACCAAAGTGAGTGTGAAAGCTCTCCATAACTTAATATAGTCTAGATTTAAAATACTTCCTTCTTTAAATCAAAAGCAGGAAAATTAAAAATGATAAATCAAAAGTAGGAAATTTAAAAATGATCGGAGGCGTTCACAAATTATAGATTTAATAGTACAAAAAAATTAGCAGTGCAATAAGGATGCTATGGAACATACAATCTTTTATTTTATATACTGGTGATCTATGGATAATAATGTAAACAACAGGGATGTTAGTTTAAATTGAAATCATCTGTACCAAAAGAAATGTTGGAATTTAAAAAAGATTATACAATCACCTTGCCTATATCATATGTCTTTATGTGATCCTCAGGGAGCAGAGATTGGTCCAAGTATAGTAATTTTCATTATATTATTTTTGTGTGAAAATTTGTGTTATATTCAATCCTTCTTTTTTGAAAAGTGAATTGCCTTGAAGTTTCTGTCTATTAAAATATTAAAACATATGGTTTCACACTATTAAAGAATCAGAAAATGTAACAGGTATAGCCACTGCTAGTATGATACATATAGTTTATTTGGTATTTATTTTTTTCTGACACAATCATCAGGGCTGGGAATCAGAACTGCATTGTATCCAACAAAATGGAAATAAAATGCCATATTGGTATTTATTACTATTTTTGTTGGAAAGGACTGAAAACCAGGTATATGTATTAACATGCTCCACTATTCAGTATATGTTGCTTGCACAACTATTTTGTCAAACCAAAGTTACAGCAAACACAATTCTTATGAAGTTTCGTTGTTACCATGCAGTTCAAATTGCTTTATCCATCATTTTTTTCCTTCAAATCAATTATATACTCATTTCAGAGTTTACCATAAACTTCTAAATATAATTTTGCATCATTTACTAAAATTTCATGAAATAGTGGTGAACATGATTTAAAATGAAATCTTTTTTACCTACTGCTGAACTGACACTTAGATTTTTATCTTGTTCACATGTCTGCATGATTTAATAATCAATTTTAAACAATGCAAGTAAAAATCAAGCTTTTAAACTATTAATATGGGTACTGCTTATATATGGGAACTGCTTGCATGCCAGTACCACTCAAATGGACTTCTGGACAAAATTTATTCAAACAATTTCAAAATATATACTGACTGGATAGAGAAATATAAAGTGCTCATTTTGATAATTAAATGGGGGAAATATAATTTTATTTTTGCATAGTTTGGCATCCCCTGCTTTTTAAAGCCAAATCCCCCTATCTGGGTGGCTTGAAATATGGCATGTATGTTTAAAATACAAACAAGAAAAGCAATTATTGCCAAAGTATTTAAAAAGGATTTGGATGGAAAGGGTTTAAATTAGCAGGGATACACTTATTTCCTTTTTTGACCCTAACATTTAACTTTTTGTTTTATCTATTTCAGGATGTTTAAAAAAGAAAGCCACACAGAGGAGTTTTCACTGATGATGTCACAGGTTCTTTCAGACATAGGAGTAAATGAAAGAATCGTGTTAAAGAGAAGGCAAGCATGGTTACTGAATGAGTGTATGGATACAAAGTCAAGACAACTGTTTGGAAATAATACATATGTTTACTTCCTGGGCAGCCAGTCTGAGGGAACAACAACTCGAGGGATCAATTCTGATGTTGATCAACTTATCTGTATGAATGACTTTCACGTGATTGAAGACTTGAAGGACTGGCAACCTGGTGTACACAACCTGTTAATGATACAGGATGAAGAGGAAGAACAAGGTTACTGTAAGCTACAATGTTTTGAAGATAATGCACCAGTGCCATGCAGTAATGTTCCTAATGAACACTTTGTAAAAATGGGTAAAACAGGCAAAGTATTGATGAAGAATAACTTATTGTATAGATTGGCAAAAAGCTTGCATGGTCTTTCTGGCAACAGACATGGTCCTGCGTATTCAGTACATATGAAAGGATTTCTTGAGAAGGATGTTGTCCACGCTTTCCCCCTAAAAACATGGCCTAGTCAGGCAAGACAGTGGCTGAACAAGGAAGGTCGATGGCCAACACATGACATGAGGAATTATTGTAGCAGAACTATTTGTTTTGTTGTTGGTGTTGGAAGGAAGGATAGTGAGACTGAAGCACTAGAGTGGAGAATATCAACATCTCTTGCAGAAAGGTGCTTAATGTTCAATCTCAATATCACACAGATTAGATGCTATGTTTTGATGAAGTTTATACTGAACACCTTCATCAAACCTCAATTTGGAGACATAATTTCAAGCTACATGTGTAAAACTATCCTGTTTCATTGTATTGCAAATACTGAAAATGTGCACTCTGATGTTTGGAATGAAAGAAACTTACTGATTTGTCTCACTAAATGTTTATTTGTACTGTACACTTGTATTCAAAGTGAAAAATGTCCACATTTCATTTCACCAGTAAACAATTTAATGAAAGGAAAAATTTTGGCTGAAATCAAACCTAACTTACTGAAGAATTTAAAATCTATCATCAAGAGTAATGGAAAAGAATTGCTAAAAATAGAATGTGATGGTTTTGGTGTAAAGTTGCAGATAAAGATGAAGATTCTTCCTATGGATTACATACCAACATTGAATGAGATCATTTCAGGATACTTAACAACAACAACTGCAAGATTCATTGATGTCAGCACATGGCCTTTCCTCATAGCACAGAGAAACAGGTCGTGTAAAGAAATCATCCAAATCTTGTCAAAGTACATCTCATCATTAGTTAATGACCACAATCAAGCACTTGAAAAAAAAGCTTGTGGCCTTCTTGCAGCCAAGTTCTCTGAATTTCTTGGATCTGCTTTGGCATCATTAAGCATTCAAGAACAAAGAGCTGTATCACAGAATGCACTAGGTTGGATCTCAGCAAGTCTAAACACAGATGTTGCATCTAGTAAACTAAAGCTGGCATCTGTGTTTTACTGTACAGGAGATTATAACAATGCAGAAAGTATTCTCTTAGGTACTGAGAAGGATTATGACTTAGATTCTGTTCAGGGGATCTGTTCTTGTTATAGCTTTGTGTGTAAACCACCAAGAACCAAATTTGATGATGTATCATTTAGACATGGTGTAGAAGCTATACAGACTATCGTTGCATTATGTGTCAGATTTTTTAAAAATGAAATAAACTGTGCTCCAAATGAAATAAAGTATGAAATGTTTAGATCAACTAAAGAAGACATGAGTAGCAGGCAAAAAGAAGACCACTGGATGGATTCTGCTGTGGTAGATTCTCTCCCTTTCCTTTACTTCCTACAGTATAAGACCTACAAAAAACTAGGAAAAGTTGAAGACAAACAAAGAGCACTTTCTAATCTTGAAGACACCATTAGGAAGGAGTCAAACCTTGGACATCGAGAGACAGCGCTCAATCTTCTAGGACAGTGTAAGGAGGAAGAAGATCAGCCTACAGAGGCTTTACATAACTATATATTATCCTTGATTCAGAGACGGAGAAACAATGCTGCTAGCATCCATATATGTAGATTGTTATCAAAAATGATAAATAACACATAACAGATATTGCTTGCCTTCGTCAGCCTGTGATGTTTGTCTAGGAGAACTGAAGCACTCATTTCTTACGAAACTTTAGTTCCTCAATGATAAGAGGTTGTTTAATAATGGAACAGTTTCCCCAATATTGCTTACACTTCAGAATTAACAGCAGTATACTCAAGTTATACACAAACTTTACCTGGACAATAACTCAGACAGGTATCTGCCCAGATAGAAACTTCATTACACTACAATATAATCAAAGTTTTTAATTTGTTTGTGTAACTGATACTCAGTAAGAATCAAGTGACAGAAAATGCCTGACCTATGGCAAGCCAGGTTATCAGTTGTGCACTATTTTCAACATTCATTTTCAGTCAGTATCAAATCTTGAAAAGGATTTTACCTGATTTCTGCTACCAGAGATTTTCCGTAATAAACTGGAAATACAAGTGATCTCTTTGGTGGTTCTGGTTGTGGTGGGGGTGGCGGAGGTGGTTGCTGGTACACAGGCTTCTCTATTTCACTGTAAACATGAGCAACAATCAAATTATTAATGTAAGCTAACAAGCAATAAATTATTGATATCTGCTAACAAGAAACTAAAATACATGTACTTATATTATTGTGCTTTTCTTCAAAGTTACAGAAAAATATCATTGCTTTCTTTAGCAGAACTGCATTTGTATTACTTTTCGTTACATACATGTAAGTTATTTTCACAAATATATCAATAGTATAACATAAATGGTTTGTTATACTGGTAATATGTTTACATTAAACATCATTATGTTTTTCTTATTATATCTCTAGAAAACAGATAATTGATTTTTGTTGTTGTTGTTGTTGCTTTGTTTAAAAGGTATTTTAGTACTGAAAGTGTAAAACCATTTCTAATGCATGGAAAATAATGTATATCAGATACAATGTATAATTAAGCCGCGTCACGACAAAACCAACGTAATGTGCATCCACGCAGTCTGATCAGGATCCATGCTGTTCACTATCAGTTTCTCTACTTGTAATAGGGTTTGTAAGCGAACAGCATGAATCCTGATCAGACTGCGCGGATGCGCAGGCTGGTCTGGATCCATGCTGGTCGCAAACGCATCACCTTGGGTTTTGTCGTGACGCGGCTCATATTATTTTCTACACAAGATTCCATTGTTCAAAACAAAATATGATTGTTTGGAACATATACATGTATGTTTTGTTTGGCCAAAATTGTAATGGATATCAAATAATATTTTTTCATAATTATATTATTTACAATATTATTATTTCTGCTTAAGACTATTAAAATTGAAACTAATAAAGAATATGTGTGATTTTCTTTTTTATCTTTAAAGCTGCATACCTCCTGTTGAGCCAAAATGTTTCAAGAAAATCAAAGTTGAGAAACAAAGACTGGCATTCTCATACAATGTACTATTATATAAGTATTAAGTATGTCAATGTGAAAAAGAAAGAAAAATATCAAGAAATCAATAAAAAAAGATAAAAAAATCACAAACAAAATTAAAACCAAAAAAGTAATAAGAGTTGTCAGTAATGGACAGTGTGCTAGACTATTCTCAGTCAGCTTGATAGTAAAACAAGAGCCTGGAAAATGCAGAATGTTCTCAGTTAAAAAAGGGCCATAATACTGTAAAAATCCAGTTAAACTTATAAATCTTGCACAGTGACCTACTATGCTCTCAAATAAGTTAGTGAAGTATGACACCAATTTGCACCAAAGTCTGACCCTGATACCAATACAATACTCTCCCTATTCTTCGAATAGTCCAGCTTAAAACTAAATAAACTAGGTTAAACTAATGAAGTAAAGCAAAAAATGATAAGGAACAACTAACAACAGTCAAGTAAATTGAACCACCTAGGATATGTACTAGCAAGACTTTCAGGTTGTTTATGTTGATTTGCTTCCAGCATGTTAATAACTTTGACTTTCATCATATTCTCCTTGTCAATCAGAGGATTATCAAGCAATCCTTTCACATTTATTTCACTTGGTTGATCTTTTATGCCCCCTTCTATAGAAACCATTTTGTTTGAATAATCTCCATTCTCATGATCTGACCCTTGACCTGAACTTTGACCTTTAATCTTTCTCCATTCTTTATGTTTGTTTGCTAACACACCTTCAGCTATATTGTTACCATTTGCAGCATCTTCATGATACTCTTTTGTATGTCTGGCTTCCTCAAAACTTAAATTCTTTTCTTTTTTCAATGAGTCTTTTTCAATTTCAAGAGTGTCACAGACTTTAAGAAGTTCTTGAATATTTAGTTCAAGTTTATCTATCATGTTCACAGACCTGTTCATATTTCTGGAGAGAAGCTCTATGTCCCTAGGCCAAGAATAAATGAGCCATGTCATGACAAAACCAACATAGTGCATTTGCGACCATGACGCGGCCCAAATGTAACATCCTTGTTAAATAGTACTGAACAGATAATCTTCTTTACAAAAATGTTTAATTGATTACAAAATGGTTAAGATTATAAGATTTCTATTAAAACATCTGTAGATAAAGAGAAAATAAAAGATAAACTAATGAAAGTTTTAAGCATTTTTCCTTTTAACATCATGCATAAGACCAAATACAATATATATTATTTAGATTTGTCTAAAGAAAGGAGATAAACCAATAAGTAAGTGACAAGCTCAACTGCAGTTTGCATTTAATGTTTTCAGTTTGCATTTAATGTTTTATAGTATCTTAACAAAATTTCAATAGCAGCTTTTTAAAAGCAGGGTATACCCTAAACAAAGAATAAAGAAAACTTTTGAATAAAAGTTAGTTAAAGAAGGTACAGTAATGGGTATCCTTGTGTCACGAAAAAATTAATAAAAATTTAACAGCATTTACCCAACAGACAATTGAAAATATTGCTAAGATACAGTTCTTATTGTTATGCATTAAACCTCTTTTTCATGTTTCAACAAAAAAGATTCCTGATGACACAAAGTTAAGGTTTCTAATATACCTGGTATTCTAACAGAGTAACAATAATTCAAGGGAAAAATCAAAAAGACCCACCACGAAATAATAGACCATAACTGATTTAGATACATTTATTTGTTTTTCTTTAGACTTCAATAATGTATGAAACTTACATGACATTAATTTTTTGGTTTCCATGAAGATCCTGTAACTGTCGTCTGAGGTCATCAAGTGCTCTTTGGTTTCTCATCTCCTGTTCTCTTAATTCTCGCAATAACTCTGCTGTATTGTCATGTGGTGGGGGAACAGTTTTACGACCTAGATTTTCCAATTGTTTTCTTATGTCTGCAAAAAACATAAAAAAGCAGCTTAGTATACTATTTTGTATTTTAATTCCTTCTGTCTTATTCTTGTTTAGCCCCTGATTCCAATATACTACTATGGTGATCTAAAACAGTTACAGAATTGACAGAATTGTGGTGACCGGACTCAAAAATTAGAGCACTTTTATAAAAAGTCATATAACTTTGGATCTAAAAACTGAGACATTGACCTCTGAACTAGGGACCTGAATCATTGCATGTGACACATCATCATATTTATTATATTCAGCACATTTATGAAAAGATATTTTTAAATCCAGCCAGGAATGACAGAATTGTTGACAGAACAGAAATGTCAATGCATTTTTCTGAAAAATTTCCTTTGTGGTTAAAGTGTGACTGTGATCTTAATCTTTGAGCTGCAGACTTAGATCTTGTGCTCAATGTTCAACAAATGTATACAAAATTATTTTGCAATCGATCTGAAAATAACAAACTGATGGACTGGACACATAGTTTGAACAGAAGGACGGACAGATAGAAAGACAGATACTGCAAAAAAATTAACAGCTAAAGACTTAAAATTGTTGAGAAAAAAAACTGACAATATTTGAAAAATGTTCACTGACACATGAAACTGTAAAATCCAACAATTCATCAAAATAGATTCAGAAAATGGTGAAAAACAGCCTCAATCTGTGCTAATACTCAATAGAAATAAAACTTTCATCAGCGTTAATTTTTAATGAAAACAAAAAATGCTGATAAACTCAGTTTCTTTTTAAAAATATTATTGTTTACATTATAATTTTTTAGATTAAGAAAATATTTATGAATTAAAATTCCATGTACCCTCTCTTTGTTTTTCTAGATCCCTGTTTCTTAAGTTAAGATATTCCATTTGTCTGCCATGGTTCTCAGCCAGGCTGCGTAACTGTTGATCTTGGTTTGGATTTCGTCTGTAGTCATCCTGTAAAATTAAAATCATAGAGACTTAAAGGTGCTCAATTATAAATGTTCAACTTGAAATTCCCTTCATTAAAAATTTCAACATTTTCAATCATAAAGAATTGTAAATCTTGAGAATCTTTGATATTAATATAATGGATAATTTATCACAATAGACAAGCAGCTGCAACATTGTTTTAAGATTATGTTACTGGTTTCCAAGCAGTTTCCAGACCCTAGCAGTTTTTTCAGCTGTTTATCATTTTCATTCAGTACATTGTCAAATCTTGCAACAAACGAAAACAGGAAATTAAATTTAGATGTCAAACTTGGCTCACTGAGCTTGCTTATGACATTATTTAGGTTTCATGTGACACCTGTTCTGGTGTCAGAGATATTAAAGGAACTCCACTGACACTCAATTTTAATTTCTTATATAGACCAGCTCCAGGGGCACTTAAAACAGAAATATGTGCAAAAGATAATTAAGAAATATTTATTAAGAAATAAATTGAAAATTGTATTTTGTGCTGTTCTTAACAGGATTTGAGTGAATAGCATTGCAACACTTTTCATTTTTTTGTCCTTTTTCACAATGAAAATAATTATTTTGGAAAAACGGAGAGAGTGAATGATCTGAATTTTTGCATGTAAGTTTTTGGTAAAGGTCTGCATCAAATGGAACATTAATCTCGAAAAATCATTCAAATCCTGTCATGTCAAATAACCTCAGTGGAGTCCCTTTAAATCTTATTTTCTGGACAACAAGGGGAATAATTAATTTTAATGAAAGAGTTGTGAAACTTTGCCTATATAACTTGCTACAGTTGTAAGAGTATGTCACAACATGTTTGGATGTAAATGTTACTAGATAAACCAGAAACAGCATGTACATTTCTTTTCAATAACATAACCCTATCCAGAAAGACCCTTCATAAACATCTCAAGTTTCTAGTTAATACTGAAACTTGTTTCTGAGATATTTAAATACATTAAAATTCCATGACATTTCCTATTAGTAAAAGGGGACATGTGAAACAGAAATGAGAAATTTGGCCTGCTGAGCTTACCTATGGCAGTGATTGATATACATGAATATCACCACCTTTACCCTTACAGAAATACTCGAGTAAACTTTATTTCAAAACATTGATTTTCTCAAATAAAATAACCTATGTTAACATGTAATAACAGAATAAAAAAACTTCATCTTGTGCACCTTCATATATATTTTAAGCTTCAGTTTTCCAGTGCTTCTGAGGGACCTCCCCTCTTTTTATCACTGATATAGATAAATATCTGTTGGTATCAAAGATTTTGAAGAAAAACAATCAGGGCATTTTCCGAAATGTTAAAAGATATTAAATAAAATTCACTGAGGTCAAAAAGCCTTAATACATAAAATTTGCATAATTATATAAAGGGGCACTGTACCCTGTCATCTAGTGCCCCTTCATACTATTTTCATACTGTATAATTAATAAAAATTATACTATACAAGTTTGAAATAAACACCTGAAGCAGTTTAAAAGATACATAAAGAAACATCGTAAGTATTATAAAGTGATTTCTGTTTTAGCCCCATTATCTATATACTATTTGTGTTTGGGTATTAACATGTACAAAATAACAGCAATGGTTTATGAACAATCAAATTAAAATTCAGTAATTTACAACAAGAAATTTAAAAAAAAGCTTTTAAAATTTTTAGAATATTTAACTTTATTCATCTTCCAGTCTAAAATCGACTGGCAATGATCATGTACCTAATATTTTGTTGTAACTTAATTTCAGTTAATGACTGAGAGCTTATATTATAATAATGTTTTTAAACAGTGGCATCAGATGGAAATAGCATGTGACATCCCAGGTCCTTATAGTATTTATACCTTATTGAGACAATCAATTCCAGTTTTCAAAGATAAATACAAATTTATTGAAAAAAAAAATGTGCTGAAATGAATTTAATCAGATGTTAACAGTTTTAAAAAAAATGCACATAATGAAAAAACTACATACCTGCCAATAATGCCTTGGCCTATGATATTTCCTAGTAAACATTTTAAGTTATTTTATAAAGTAACTGTTACAGCTAATCTTGCAATTTGATTATGCATTTGACAAGAAACACCATTGATATTATATCATCTATAGAACTACTTTCTTTCATTTACAGAACTACTTTCTACATTGTATAATCAACAGAACTACTTTCTATCAACTACAAACTTTATTTGGAAACAGGAAGACGTAAACAAACCCTTTAAATATATCAAAGAATTGAAGGTGAAATGTACAAACATCTTTGTAACATCATTAATAACAGTTTCTGTTTAAATGTTGAGTAGTAACCTGTACTTTAAGTTTACAGTATAAACCCCAAACTGCAGTTGTTTAGCTATCATTATGTCATTTGTTACAATTATGAAATAGATTATGTCCTATTAACACTTTATTATATTTAAATAAATTTTTTGTAAAAAATGTCTTAAACGAGTATTAAATTTCCTTATCATGGTTGACTGCTCAGATATTTTGGTGACATAGTTTTAAAGCAATTAATTCCTAAGAGCATGATTTGAGTTTTATACAATTTTCATACACTTCCAATTAAAGTAAAAATATATGTTTACATTAAGTTTTTTTTTATATTTGCCACACACCTATTGTCCTTTTCTATAATTACTACATGTAGCCATATCTACTTAAAAAGAAAAATGTTAAAATATTTTCTTTTTTCCTGCCATATCAACACAAGGTTGAAGCATGCATGGCCCCGTACTGGTGGCTGGCATGGCCTTATACTGGGGGCTGACATGGCCTTATACTGGCGGCTGACATAGCCTTATACTACCCTATAGAAAACCCTATAGATCCCACCTGGATCCCACTGGGAAATTTGGTCAGGATCCCACTGGGATAAGGGTGGGATTTCAATTGGGATCCCAATGGGACCCACTGGGATGGGGTGGGATCCTGACCAATTTTCCTGGTGGGTCCCAGTGGGATCCTAATTGAAATCCCACTGGGATCCCACTCTTATCCCACTCATTTTTTTCAGTAGGGTAGTGGCTGACATGGCCTTATCCTGGTGGCTAAATTGGCATTGCCCTATACTGATGGCTGTTATGGCCTTATCCTAGTGGCTGACATGGCCTTATCCTGGTGGCTGGCATGGCCTTATACTAGTGGCTGACATGGCCTTATCCTGGTGGCTGGCATGGCCTCATCCTGGTGGCTGGCATGGCCTTATAGTAGTGGCTGACATGGCCTTGTACTGGTGGCTTGCATGGCCTAATATTAGTGATTTGCATAGAGTTATACTGGTGGCTTGCATGGCCGTATGTTTGTGGCTGACAAGGACTTATACTGGTGGCGGGCATGGCCTTATAGTAGTGACTGGCATGGCCTTATAGTAGTGGTTGGTATGGCCTTATACTGCTGGTTTGCATGGCCTAATAGTAGTGATTGGCATGGCCTAAAACTGGTGGCTTTCATGGCATAATACTGCTGGCTGGCCTGGCCTTATAGTAGTAGCTTGCATGGCCTAATAGTAGTGGCTGGCATGGCCTTATAATAGTGGCTGACATGGCCATATTTTGCTGGTTTGCATGGCCTAATAGTAGTGATTGGCAAGGCCTTATACTGGTGATTGGCATGGCCTTATACTGGTGGCTGGCATGGCCTTATACTGGTGGCTGTTATGGCCTTATACCACTGGCTGGCATGACCTTATACTGCTGGCTTGCATAGCCTAATATTGGTGGCTTACAGTAGTGGCCAGCATGGCCTTATACTGGTGACTGACAAGGCCTTATACTGGTGGCTTGCATGGCCTTATAGTAGTGGTTGGCATTATCTTTTACTGCTAGTTTCCATGGCCTAAAAGTATTGATTGGCATGGCCTTATACTGGTGGCTGGCATGGTTTTATAATGGTAGCTGCAATGGCTTTATAGAAGTGGTTGGCATAGCCTTATACTGGTGGCTGGCACGGCTTTGTTATGGACTTGGCATGACCATATATTGGAGGCTGGTATGACATAATAGTGGTTGTTGGCATGACTTTATACTGGTGGCTTGCATGATCTTATGTTTGTGGCTGGCATGGCTTTGTAAAGGGTTTTGAATGACCTCATACTAATGGCTTGCATGACCTTAATACTGGTGGTTTTCATGACCTTTATAATGCTTGTGGCTGACATGGCTTTGTAATGGGTTTGGCAGGGCCTCATACTGGTGGCTGACAAAGCCTTATACCAGTGACTGGCATATAGCGGCTTAGCCTTAAACTACTTGTGGCTGGCATGGCCTTTTAGTGGTGGTTGACATTGTTGTTTGCCTTATTGTGGTGGCTGGCATGGCCTAACAATTAAGACTGGCATTGCTTTATCCTGGTGGATGGCAGTGTTTTAAACAAGTGCCAGTTTGCTTTATCCTGGTGACTGGCAGTGTTTTAAACTAGTGCCCGTCTTGCTTTATCCTTGTAGATGGCAGTGCTTTTAACTGGTGGCTGGCCTTGCTTTATCTTGGTGGCTGGCAGTTTTTAAATCAGGAGGCTGGCAGTTCTTTAAACTGGTGGCTGAACTTGCTTTATCCTTGTGGCTAGCAGTGCTTTAAACAAGTGGCTGTCCTTGCATTATCCTAGTGGCTACCAGTCCTTTAAACTGGTGCTGACTTTGCTTAAATTGCTTTATCTTGATGGCTGGCAGTGCTTTATCCCAGTGGCTAGCAGTCCATTAACCTTGTAGCTGTCCTTGCTTTATCCTGGTGGCTAGCAGTCCATTAAACTTGTAGCTGTCCTTGCTTTGTCCTGGTGGCTAGCAGTCCATTAAACTTGTAGCTGTCCTTGCTTTATCCTGGTGGCTAGCAGTCCATTACACTTGTAGCTGTCCTTGGTTTATCCTGGTGGCTAGCTGTCCATTAAACTTGTGGCTGTCCTTGCTTTATCCTGGTGGCTAGCAGTCCATTACACTTGTAGCTGTCCTTGGCTTTATCCTGGTGGCTAGCTGTCCATTAAACTTGTGGCTGTCCTTGCTTTATCCTGATTGCTAGCATTCCATTAAACTTGTGGCTGTCCTTGCTTTATCCTGGTGGCTAGCTGTCCATTAAACTTGTGGCTGTCCTTGGTTTATCCTGGTGGCTAGCTGTCCATTAAACTTGTGGCTGTCCTTGCTTTATCCTGGTGGCTAGCAGTCCATTAAACTTGTAGCTGTCCTTGCTTTATCCTGGTGGCTAGCTGTCCATTAAACTTGTGGCTGTCCATGCTTTGTCCTGGTGGCTAGCTGTCCATTAAACTTGTGGCTGTCCTTGCTTTGCAGTCCATTAAACTTGTAGCTGTCCTTGCTTTATCCTGGTGGCTAGCTGTCCATTAACTTTGTAGCTGTTCTTGCTTTATCCTGGTGGCTAGCAGTCCATTAAACTTGTAACTGTCCTTGCTTTATCCTGGTGGCTAGCTGTCCATTAAACTTGTAGCTGTCCTTGCTTTATCCTGGTGTCTAGCTGTCCATTAAACTTGTGACTGTCCTTGCTTTTATTCTGATGGTTAGCAGTCCATTAAACTAGTGGCTGTCCTAGTTTTATCCTGGTGTCTAGCAGTCCATTAAAATTGTGGCTGTCCTTGCTTTATCCTGGTGGCTAGCAGTCCTTTAAACTGGTGCTTGCTGTGCTTTACCCTGGTGGTTAGCAGTGCTTTTTCCTGGTGGCTAGCAATGCTTTAAACCGGTGCCTCGCCTTGCTTTATCCTAGTGGCTAGCAGTCCTTTAAACTGGTATTGGCCTTACTTAAGCCTGGATGCTAGCAGTGCTTTATCCTGGATGCTAGCAGTGCTTTATCCTGGTGGCCAGCAGTGCTTTATCCTGGTGGCTAGCAGTGCTTTATCCTGGATGCTAGCAGTGCTTTATCCTTGTGGCTAGCAGTGCTTTATCCTGGATGCTAGCAGTGCTTTATCCTGGTGGCTAGCAGTGCTTTATCCTGGTGGCTAGCAGTGCTTAAATCTGGTGGCTTGCCTTACTTTATCTTGGTGACTCACAGTGTTTTAAGCTGGTGAATGACCTTGATTTATCCTTGTCAATAGCAGTACTTTAAACTTTTGGATGTCCTTACTTTATCCTGGTGAATAGCAGTGCTTTAAACTGGAGCTGGCCTTGCTTTATCCTAGTGGCTTCAGTGCTTTAAACTGATGCTGGCCTTGCTTTATCCTGGTGAATGGCAGTGCTTCTAACTGGTGCTGGCCTTGCTTTATCCTAGTGGCTTGCAGTGCTTTAAACTGGTGCTGGCCTTGCTTTACCCTGATGAGTGACATTGCTTTAAAATGCTGCTGGCCTTGCTTTATTCTAGTGAGTGGCAGTGCTTTAAACTGATGGCAGCCTTGCTTTACCCTTGTGGCTAGCAGTGCTTTAAACTGATTCTGGCATTGCTTTAAACTGATGACTGGCAGTGCTTTAAACTGGTGCTGGTCTTGCTTTATCCTAGTGGCGGGCAGTGCTTTAAACTGGTGCTGGCCTTGCTTTATCCTAGTGGCTGGCAGTGCTTTAAACTGGTGCTGGCCTTGCTTTATCCTAGTGGCTTGCAGTGCTTAAACTGATGCTGGCTTTGTGGAGTGTTTAGAAAGAGATAACTGACATGGTCCAGTACCCATTATACTCTCAATTAAAACAGAAATTAAGTTTGTGTTGTAAGGAAATCATTTAGGTTGTTTGGGGAAGTTTACTTTCATTAACAATAGGAACCTTCAATATTTTCAATTAGCTGTGGGTAAGTTTCCCAGAATTACAATTCAGAGCTTTCAAAACAATTTCCTTGTATAAAGATTTTTATACAAGTTAAGTAGTTTACTTTAAAATCTTAACAATTTAGCAAGTGTTTAAGATTTTAAACAAGATTGCATTTGAGAAAAATGCTATGCCACCGCATTAATACAATACTAAATAGTAGTGTAGGAACAGATTTTGTTTTGTTTCTATACAATTTTGAAGATTGTCATAATGCATAGATCCCTGACCTTATAAATAATTTAATTCTTATTATCATATTAGTGGTTAAATCTGTTGTTAACTCAATAAAAGATCAGAGTAGGAATATATCAATGCACTTCGAGTGTAGTAAATTTGGTGGTGAAGGTCATATTTCATTGGTCACAGCCTTAAATTTCATGACGACATCAATGGGACAACACAGTAAGACACTTTGTCAAAATCTAGGTCAGCTTGAAATCAAAGTTCACTTTACATCTTATCTGTGCACATGGTCAAATTTCATAGCTGTACATCAAAGGACAAGAAAGTAGGTCACATCATCAAAATCTAGGTCACCTGATATCAAAGTTCAATTTTACAACTAAAACTGTGCACATGGTCAAAAAATTTCATTGCTGTACATCAAAGGACAAGAAAGTAGGTCACTGTCCCCTTGGGCAAGCAAAATTTTGGACCCAAGGGCTTCAATTTCAAAACCCAATCTTGATACAGGTCCACCAAAAACAACTTTCAAGTCAAATATCTAAGCCCTGTAGCTTTCTCCCATTCAAAAACATTTGTTTTATTTTCTGTTTTTTACTATGTGTACATAATGAGAATCAGATGCCCCCGGGAGGGCAATTTTGACACCAGGGGGAAAAAAATTTGAACACCTTTGGTAGAGGACCTATAGATGATATTATATAGCAAACATCAAAGCTCTATGTCTTGTTCCTTCAGACAAAAAAAATTTTTTTATTTTTTTACTATATGTACATAATGAAAATCAATGACCCCCGGGGGCGGAACCAATTTTGACCCCAGGGCTATAATTTGAACAATCTTGCTAGAGGTTCACTACACAATGTTTCATGCAAAAATATCTTAACTCTAGCATTTGTAAATTAAGAGAAGATGATTTTTTAAGTTTTTTACTATATACATATAGGAAAACCTATGGCCCCGGGGCGGGGCTAATTTTGACACTAGAGACAAAATTTGAACAATTTGGTAGAGTACCTATAGATGATATTAATTTAACAAAATATTTAAGCTCTAAGCCTTGTTCCTTCAGATAATAAGAATTTTTTTATTTTTTTTACTATTATGTATGTTATGAAAATCAATGACCCGGGGCGAGGGCAATTTGACCCCAGGGGCTATAAATTTGAACAATCTTGCTAGAAGTTCACTTCTCAGTGTTTCATGCAAAATTATCTAATTTAGCATTTGTACAATTGCTAGAAGAAATTTTTTTTTTAAAGTTTTACTAATAAGTTTTTACTATATACATAAAAGGAAAAAACCAATGACCCCCGGGGCGGGGCAGATTTTGACCCCAGGGCTATAATTTTGAAAACAATTTCTCGGGAGTAGAGGTCTACATACAATGCCTTATGCAAAATATCTAAGCTCTAGCCTTTTGGTCTTTACAAGAAGGTGTTTTTAAGTTTTTACTAATGTACATATAGTGAAATAATGACCCCCGGGGAGGCTGATTTTGACCCCAGGGCTATAAATTTGAACAATCTTGGTAAGGGTCTACCAGACAATGCCTTATGCAAAATATCTAAGCTCTAGGCCCTTAGGGTCTTTACAAGAAGGTATTTTAAGTTTTTACTATATGTACATATAGTGAAAATCAATGACCCCGGGCGGGGGCCGATTTTGCCCCAGGGCTATAATTTGAACAAATCTTGGTAGAGGTCTACCAGACAATGCCTTTTGCAAAATATTAAGCTCTAGGTCTTTTTTGGGTCTTTACAAGAAGATTTTTTTAATTTATTCTTATAATTCCTTTTGTTGCCATGGCAACCAGATTTCTGTATGGAATGAAATTCTTTGAACAACTTTGGAAGCCTTCACCCAAGGATCAATCCTGCCAAGTTTGGTTGAAATTGGACTAGTGGTTTTTCACAAGAAGATTTTTTAAGTTCACTATATAATCTATATAACACACACACACACAAACAAACACACACACAGGTGAATCGCTATATGCCACCGCATCGCAGATGCTGCGGTGGCATAAAAATATTCAAATATTTCTTCATTTTTCATGTACTGATTCAGTGTGTTATTTTTGTTTGTTTTACATTATTACACATAAAATTAATAATTTATCAACTAATGTGTATGATAATTATAATATTTCAACAGATTAAAGGTTCAACAAAAGATTGGAATGAATGCATTTATTTTATCAAATATGTCATTCTTAGATAAAATACTGTACATTTTTACTTAACATACATCAATTGTTCTCCTAGCAATAATCTACCTACATATATGCAGCTTAATTAATATATATTCCTGTGTCAATTAATCAAAATGATAGACGCCAGACTTAACCACAAAGAAATTTTGTTTGTTTGTTTCATTTTACGCCTTTTCCCAACAGTATTTCTGTCATATAGGCGGGTAATTTCCTAACCATTGTTCCTGGAGAGTTACACCAGTACTGATTACCTTCCTCCGCGCTAAACTACCAAAGCATCTCCCGGGGATTGAACCCACGCCAGAGGTAACTGGATTAGTAGTCATCGACTCTAACCCCTTGACCATGGAGGCGGTTCAAAGAAATGTACCACCTGAATCAGCAATAATACCTGCGACAATTATCAATAAAGAAATGTACCCTTATTAAAATTTGTTTCTGTAAAGATTAACCACAAAGAAATGTACCTGAATCCACATTAAATTTATTCCTGTGTCAATTAACTGCAATGAAATGTACCTGAATTAACATTTATGCATTTGTCAATTATCCATAGAGAAATGTACCTGAATCAACACTGATACCCATGTCAATTATCTATAGAGAAATGTACCTAAATCAACACTTATACCCATGTCAATTATCTATAAAGAAATGTACCTAAATCAACACTTATACCCATGTCAATTATCTATAAAGAAATGTACCTAAATCAACACTGATACCCATGTCAATTATCTATAAAGAAATGTACCTAAATCAACACTTATACCCATGTCAATTATCTATAAAGAAATGTACCTAAATCAACACTTATACCTGTATCAATACCAAAATAAACATTTTCCTGTGACAATTAAAGGGACTCTACTGAGCTTCCTTGACATGACAGATTTTTTTGGGATTAATGTTTCACTTGATATAGAGCGAAACCAACATGTGTGCAAATTTCAGATCATTCACTCTTTCCATTTTTCCAGAATAATAATTCTTATTGTGAAAAATTAGCCAAAATTGAAAACGCTGTTCACTCAAATAGGGCTAGGAATAGCACAAAGTGCAATTTATTTCTGAGAATATTTCGTACTAAGACTCTTTTGCATATCTTTCTGTTTGATGTGCCCCTGCTCATCTATGTAAGAATTTCAAATTTCATGTTTTGAGGGTTTTAGACCTAAGTGGAGTTCCTTTAACCACAAAGAGATGTACCTGAATCCACATTCGTTTTAGTGTCAATTAATCAATATAGAAATGATCCCCTATAAACATTTGTTTCTGCATCATCAACCATGATAAAGAAATTAGTTCTAATCAATATTTCTTCCTGTGTCAATTATCCAAACAGAAAAGGGCCTGAATTAAAATTTATTCCAATAAATATCTATAACTGTGTAGATTAACTACAAAGAAATATACCTGAATTCATATTTATTCCTGTGTCAATTATCTATAAAGAAATGTCCCCAGAAACATTTGTTCCTGTGTTATTAACCATTAAGAAATTTACCACAATGAAATGTGGTTCAAGTACATTTTTTTTGTTAGACAACACAACAATACATTTTAATATGGGCCTATTTCTTTTTGGATAATTGAAACATGAAGAAAAATTCATTTGAACCCATATTAAAATGTATTGTTGTGTGCTGGAATTAAAGCCACTGACCTCCAGATGGTAAAATGAAAACAAGAGGGCCATGATGGCCCTGAAGTCGCTCACCTGTATATAGGCCCCCCAGAGCGGGGCCAGTTTAAACCCCAGGGCTTTTATTTGTACAAACATTTGTAGACACCCATAAGAAGATGTTTCATGCTAGACATCAAAGGTCTACCTCATTGGATTTTTTAAAAGAAGTTTTTTAAGTTTTTTCTTTACACATATATTTAAAAACAATGACACCCCTGGGGCAGGGCCAGTTTTGACCCCAGGGCTTTTATTTGAACAATCTTTGTAGGCACTTACTAGAAGATGTTTCATGCTTAATATCTACACTCTAGCTATTCGGGTTTTTTCGAAGAGATTTTTAAGTTTTTGCTATACACATATAAGGAAAAATCAATGTCCCCCGGGGCGGGGCCAATTTTGACCCCAGGGCTCTTATTTGAACAAACTTGGTAGACATCTATTAGAACATGTTTCATGCTAAATATCTTAGCTCTAGCTCTTTGGGTTCTTTAAAAGAAGATTTTTAAGTTTTTACTATAGCTCTAACTCTTTGGGTTCTTTAAAAGAAGATTTTTTAAGTTTTTACTATATTGACATATAGGGAAAATCAATGAACCCCTGGGGCGGTGCCAATTTTTACCCCAGGCTTTTATTTGAACAAACTTGGTAGACACTCACTAGAAGATGTTTCATGCCAAATATTTAAGCTCTAGCTCTTTGGGTTTTTTTAGAAGAAGATATTTAAAGTTTTTCTTTTGGTTGCCATGGCAACCAGAGTTCTGCATGGAATGGAATTCTTTGAACAACTTTGTTAAGGCTTCACACAAGGAACATCCCTGTGAAGTTTCATTATGAACTGCCTTATGGTTTCAGAGGAGATGTCCTTTTAAAAGTGTGAACGGACAACGTACGACGGACAACAGACGATGGACAAAGAGTGATCCTAATAGCTCACCCTGAGCATATGCTCAGGTGAGCTAAAAATGAAATAAAATTTCAAGTAAACAGTTAATACTGATCTGGTTAGGTTTTTTGTATAAATCCATCGTTACTGTCACCTTAATTCAAGAAAGAATGTTGACAAAAGCGTAAATATATCGGGTTTTTCTTTTCCATAATCTACTACGTTACTATAATTCATTTCATGCGGTCACGTGTCACAACAGTGGTCCGGAAAAATCCTGGTATGCTGTATGCCCATGATCGTTTATCAATTTTTGTCATTGAGTAGGCCCCTATCATATTTCAAGCTTAATGTTAAATCGATAAATTGGTCGTCATATATATGAAACTAGAGGATGCTTTTGTAAAAAAGCGCATGTCTCCCCCACTGCACTGTGACCTTGACCTTTGACCTACTGACCCCAAAAACAATAGGGATCATCTGCTCTATAAGACCAATCATCCTATGAAGTTTGAGGGCTGTAGGTCAAAAGGAACTCTTGGTAATCATCCGGAAACGAGAAATTGACCAACGGTCACTGTGACCTTGACCTTTGACCTACTGACCCAAAAACAATAGGGATCATCTGCTCTATAAGACCAATCATCCTATGAAGTTTGAGGGCTGTAGGTCAAAAGGAACTCTAGTTATCATCCGGAAACGAGAAATTGACCAACGGTCACTGTGACCTTGACCTTTGAACTACTGACCCCAAAAACAATAGGGATCATCTGCTCAATAAGACCAATCATCCTATGAAGTTTGAGGGCTGTAGGTCAAAAGGAACTCTAGTTATCATCCGGAAACGAGAAATTGACCAACGGTCAGTGTGACCTTGACCTTTGACCTACTGACCCCAAAAACAATAGGGATCATCAGCTCTATAAGACCAATCATCCTATGAAGTTTGAGGGCTGTAGGTCAAAAGGAACTCTAGTTATCATCCGGAAACGAGAAATTGACCAACGGTCACTGTGACCTTGACCTTTGACCTACTGACCCCAAAAACAATAGGGATCATCTGCTCTATAAGACCAATCATCCTATGAAGTTTGAGGGCTGTAGGTCAAAAGGAACTCTAGTTATCGTCCGGAAACGAAGAATGGACGGACGGACGGACTGACGGACTGACGGACTGACGGACGGACTGACGGACGGACGGACAGGGCAAAAACAATATGTCTCCCCCCGAGGTGGGGGAGACATAATAATTAATCAATTACAATTTTTAGTGTCATAAATTACTACAAATATAAAAATAAAAGCAGTTATTCGTATCCCCATGCTTGATAAAATCCAGGATTCTGTGCGTTCCAGAGCACAGGTCACATTATAGTCCTGTACGATCACGTAATTCTAGAAAAAAAAAACCCGGATGAAAGAATTCCGTGGTATAATAAAAGAAGGTATTTCCCATTGGTGGAAAGCAACCTCTTTGTTTTCAGAGCAAAAATGTTAAAATATAAACATTTTGAAGTGTCTTTTCGATTTCTTTCAACTATATAATGATAATGAGGGGGGATTTTTTAATATTAGCAAGACAGCAGTTTTTCTGCTATCTTCTGGGGGTCAGCTGCTTTAACATTTATTCTTGACTTGGTTAACCATAAAGAAATGTGCTCTAACAAACATTTGTTCTTGTGCCAATTAACCATGAAGAATGTGTCCAAATTCACATTTGTTCCTATGGAAATTGTGCCCAAATGAACATCACTTTGTTTCTGTGTCAATAACACATAAAGAAATACAAAAACATAAATAAATATTTGTTCCTATGTCAATTTACCATAAAGAAATATACCTAAATTAACATTTGTTCCTCTGTATTTTTAACCTTGAAGATATTTGTCAATGAATCATAAATTAATCCAATTTTTATGTTCATTTGTACCACTGTCTATTTAAGCTAAATAATATGTAACCTTGATGGTATGGGCATTATAAGGAGAAGGAATCTAGCACTAATCATCATTGATTAAATGTTTCTTTTACTAAAAACAGTGGACGATTTAAAAAAAAAATATTTTTTAAACAATGTACATCTTTAGATACTTTTTTGTGAAGAAAGTTCTGTACAATTTATAATGACTACCAACCCATCATCACCCATTCAATGATCATTACCCATTTAATAAATATGAACATGTGCATAGTTAATGTCCATAAAAATAATAGACATCACATGTCCATGAAAATAATGGAGTATACACATGTCCAATTGAAAGTAATGGACCATGCACATACCAAAAACTAAACACAATACTTCACACACAAAGGGGGGCATGAAAACTTGTTCCACACAAGACAACTATTAGCCAAACACAACCTGAAATTTATAAATAAATAAAGGCCAATCTAATTAGTACACAAACAGCTAGTAAACACAATTCAACCTAATATCATTAAAGATGAATTCAGATTGGAACAAATCACTTTTCATATAATGAAGAATACAAAAGAAGCTACCCAATGGTGTTTTATAGATATCAACATGTTGCCTTTTAATGACATATTAGTTTGTTATGATTTAAAAACAAGATTTCTTAAATACAAAGTAATGACCACCTTCAGTTTTAATATGAATCATACAAGAAGAATTTGTTTAATCGTTCCAATCATGATCTCCAAGTCGTGACATCACCCAATATACATAGAAATTATTTCCACTTCATATTTTTTTCTTACAGTACCATTAAACCTTTTCATAACCATCAACAGAAAGATAAATAAACCTACGGCAGTTATCATACGATCAAACCTGTCAATTCTATTTGGATTTAATACACTTCATAAAAATTATCACCCTCTTAATGATAGAGAGACGGTTTTGATGTTTTTAGGGATCAATCTACTTAAAAGTACCATGGTAAGGTGTTCCATTTAGCTCAACCTTCTTGTCAACCATTCAAAACACCAGACTTCAATTATAACAACCATTCAAGAATATATAGTAACAACAACAACAACAGCCTATTTTTTAATAAAAAACTCAGTCATGTTTTTAAAAATTTCAATTAATAGGTCTTGTTGACTGTGTTCCTTTAATTGACCCAAGCACCAATTTTGGTGCTATGTTGACCATATACCTGTATTATCACAGTGATATTTAAAAAATTCTGTTATATCGAGTTTTAAAATATTTAAGCACTTTGACCACCTTCTACACTCACTACAGCGTATCTGCTTTGACCATATGCATGCTAGATAGATGTTACCCGGAACTTGGCAAATGTGGGTTTTCCCAGGTTAAAACCATAGTGTACAACAAACTTTTACTTTATAGCTTCATGGTGCACTACCCATCACATACATTACAAAATAGTCAACCTTTGCCCTTATTTTCAAAGCCGTAACTGTAAAAGTTTGTTTGTACCTTACAGATTAGCTAGGAAAAACCCAAATAGTACTAATTCTGGAGTTAGTCTATTGCGTGTTTTTGAGTATTTATTCATCAATTCTTTTGTTCTTAATAATGAACTATTTCTTAAGACTGAGTTAATATGACTAAGGTGATTCATTCAGAAAAAAGGTTCTTTAATAAGCTAATTACATCATCTCTTACATTCTGACTAGACCAAGATTTATATGGTATCGAAAACAACATAATTATAGAATGTATTTTAATATGCAAAGTAACTTCGCCTAATTCCAAATGCGTGTTTCTTATTTAATATCATATTACTGGTTTACTATTCACCCTGTAAGCAACCCCTTAGCTCTGTAGTATAATGAGTATTATGTTTTCTTTATGGCAAATATCTGTCCCTTTGCAATATTTAAAACTTTTTAACTAATTGTGACTTACTAATAAAGTATTTGTTGATTAAATATATTATTAACAAAAGCAATCTTAAAATATCATAATACATTTCAGGGCACTTTACGTTCCCTTAAAACTTAATTGAATCTTCATGTAAAGCTTCTTTAATTTTTGATAATAAATGCAGAGTTACAAAAATATAAAAGACAACATTATACCTTGTAGTCACTAAATTTGACAAGGCCGGGAAGTAGCAAAAAGAGCAATATAACACTATACCTCCAAAAGAGGTAGCTCCTTTGTTTACGCCAGATGTGAAATACTTTCTATATGGGGCCCATTAGTGTAATGCTGGGTCCCATGACAAAGGATAATACAAGAATCATATCAAGCAATAATCACAAAGCCTCCAAAAAAATAACTATCTGATGACATTTGATTTATCTCAATCTAATAAAAAAGGAAAAAAAATACATATTTAAAGCTATATTTTAGCTACGTTGTACAGTACCCTGAACCAGCTGAGTGTCATTAAACACCAAACAGCTATCAGAGGTTATAAGGATAGTTCTGTTTTAAATACAAAACCATCAAAGTTTTCTGAGAATGAAAATTTTGCTGAAAATGAAACTGTTATTTTTTCACATGTAAAGATTACTATTTGAACCATGGCATTATAATCAACATTTGACAATATTTAATATAACTATTACATGATCATTCATTACAAAAGATAACATACATATAGTGATATAAATTATACAGTTATACACTTCATTCAATAAAACTAAATATACACAGAAATGCATATTTACTAAATAATACATAATAATTATAACAATTTGTATATTTTCATGGAAAATCTATGCTGTTTATTTCCAAAATAATGAGCTATCTACCCTAAAAAAAAAAACAAGAAGTACTAAAATGGAAAAATGTGATGGAAATTTTCAGTTTTTTCCTGTTATAAACTTAAAACAATTTTTTCTAACAGAATGTTTCCCACATAAATTAAACATGAGACAACTCTGTTACATTTTACAGCTAGTATTTACCAGAAGACCTCCAAGAGTATCTTCAACTATTCTCAGTCCTTGATTATAAAAAAGCAAGACCACTACACGAATTTTATTAGTTCACAAAAGGGAAAAAATTATCTGTTTAAAATTAATGCTAGAGTTGGGCGTTGGTCAATGAACAATAATTATGACCCTAAAATGTATGTACTATTCCCAAGTGAATACTTTTTTATGGTTTTGATTTAAACTGGCATACCATGCACATTTTTTTAAATGAATTTTTCTAACAAGAAACAAAAGGTATACTTCATTAAAATAATATCACTTGCTAAGAGTTTGTGGTTATTGGACAATAAGCCAAAATTAGTCTTATATTGTAAAAGGATATACAGTTTTTAAACTTTTTTTTCGGGTTCGCCTGAGGGGATGCACTCCGGATTCGCTCGAAGGCGGAATACCCTCCCTTCGCTAAAGAAACATCATCGCCCAGTCCGGCAAAAATTCCATATAATAATATTGTTCTACCTCGGATGCGCTTGAACACGATTCGCTCGAACTCATCGAAACCTGATTCTCTGGTCCCTTCGGCCAGATATATAGGAAAATTCACACCTTTTCGGTCGAACACAAAAGACAAGTCGGACATGTCCTAAAATAAAATGACAGTCGGCGAAACACATGTTTTAACACTCGTGTGATTATGACAAGGGCAAATAAGGTTAATTGATACAAAATAAGAGGTGTTGTAACCGATTTGTTTGTTACAATAATATTGTTTATTTGCCGTTTATGGTAACAATAAAAAGAAAAGAACTAATGTCATGTGAAATAAGTGAAATATGCAAAAGTCAATAAAGAATGACGTTTATCCGGACGGCTTTAATTACAACCGTAGTTCATGTAACGTGAATTGTAATAGTGTTATGTATTTATAGAATGATACTTGTACGTTTGTTTATTTAAGTAAATGACTACAAATAAATGGTGCTGTAAAACTTTTCTTAAATATTTCATTCATTTATTTTTTAAAATTAAAAAATCCCATTATAAACAATCTCAATATAATATATTTTGAAATTGTTCAAACAAGTTTGGGTCTGATTTGCCCCAATCGTACTCAAACCAATTACAAAGATGCATGAATATAGATTAACACAACATACCGTAAATTAATTGAAAACACTGGGATAATAATTCTGAAATGTAAACATATTCGACGAAAAATGTACTAACAAACAATGATATTTTACGTAATTTATCATGTCGACCAATGTATGCTATAAACCTTAAGGCATATGGTCAACGTAATAATAGTTCGCCTCGGTTGGCTCGAACTATACGATCTCTCGAACAAAATTTGACAGGCCCTCCGAGTTCGAGCGAACGGAAGTTCGACTGTAAGTGATTTTTAATGGATTTGACTCAAATACAGGATTTGGAGCAGTACCTCAAGAACCTTGCAAGAAAATAATGATCACAAAATAGACAAAAAATGTTGTTTTTTTCCGCTGATTATTACATTTTTCATTCTTTATCATATACAAATCGGTGTGAAAAGATGAATTAGACGTTTTTACAGTTCATTCCGTAAGGTAAAAAGTCGAGATTTTAACATTTAATCATTCAAGCGTCTTGATCTGGTATGAACCGGAATACGTTATTAAGTGTTGGCGCTCCAATCCTTTTTTTTTAGCCCACTCTAATTTAATTGAATCCTTCAGCAGTTGGGAACAGAATGTGAATGCAAAAATCTTCAAGAGGAGTTTTCTAGGTTCAAAAAGGGGTATAATTCAGTCACAGTCCAATGTTTGAACTTACAGTATTATTTAATTCTTCAATATTGACCTCCCATTATGATGAAGCTTAAATGTCGGAAATACTGCATGTGTTACTTAACAAAGAGTGTTATGTCATTGTAAAAACCAATCTTGCTAACAGTATTGCCCAACCTTTCTTGGAAAACAGTCATTTTACAATTACAACATAAATAAAAAAAATTTTGACCTCTAAAGACACTACAAAATGATAGTATCAATAAAAGACAAACAAAATAAAATAAATTCAGTAAAAAAATGTTAAATTATATTCTAATGCAACAAAAATTAAACATACTCAATACATACTGTAATCATTCTGTAAGTCTTTTAATCTAAGATACAAAAATGACATAAAAATTTTTGTATTCCTGAAAACTTATTGACATTGAATCCAAAGATGATATAAAAAACCAGTAAAATTACAATACATTGACAATGTACAATCAATTTATGCAAAAAGTGAAGAAAAAAAACCTTAATAACATAAGTGTTAAAAATTCATAAAGTGTATTCATATTTACTATTAACACACAGGGCAGTAACACTTACATCAAGATGAATACTCATGCTAGAGTTACTGTTCCTGCTGGAATATGGTGTGTGGCGTCCAGCACGACTAGATACAATATGTGGGTTTTGTTCGAGCATTGAGATTTTCCTGTTCACGTAGTTTTCTCGTACTGAAATAGACATGGCAATGCTGGGGTATAAATATAAGTTGATTATAGTCCAAAAAAGCTGTAACATCGAGTAAAAGCAACATGAACTTCTTTTTTAAAATTCTTTCATATACACTAGTTAAGATACAAAGCAGGAAAAATTAGTTTTTTTTATAAAAAACAGTTTTTTATTGTTATAATTGCAAACTGAATTATGTGATCATTGTATCCTATAAAGTTCAGTATAAACAATATTTCAGTTTGCACATTCATGCTCAGTGCTAGCAGCAAATATGAAAATAATAATCTTTACGGTGAGATTCATAAATGTTTTATGAATAAAAGACTTGAAATTTCTTTTGTTTTTCTTCTTGGTATAATAGATAAAGACTTAAGAAGCAGTATGTTAGACGGGTAAAAGGAAATATTTGTAACATAACGGATCTGGGCCGTAAACTAGACAATTACTCCTGAATGACGTCACAATTTTATAAAGATTAAATAGTTCTATAAAGATGACAACCTGATATGTATTACAGTAAATCCTGTAAAATCTCTAGTAATCTGCCCGATTTATATATTATCCATGTCTTCCTTTAATAAACACCAATCACATTGATTTAGAGCCATTTTAAAATAAGAAGATAACCCTATTGACAGGTTAATGAGATAATCCGACTCTACTGTCTTGTTACAGGATTAGGAAGGACAAATATTGCTTGACCAATTTTGTTGTAGTTAAGAGTAACATTTCCAGATACAAAATATGAGCCGCGTCATGAGAATACCAACATAATGGGTTTTGCGACCAGCATGGATCCAGCCAGCCGGCGCATCCGCGCAGTCTGATCAGGATCCATTCTGTTGGCTATCAGTTTCTCTACTTGTAATAGGGTTCTGGTAAGCCAACAGCATGGATCCTAAACAGACTGTGCGGATGCGCAGGCTGGTCTGGAATCTATGGTGGTCGCAAAACCATTATGTTGGGTTTTGTCGTGACACTGCTCATATCAACATTTTACTAAAATATCATCAATGTCTTAGCTGCAGTAATCTTGCAATATGCTGCACTTCTTTTATCAACATATATTTATTACAGTGATGTTACTGTAATGAGAGTTACTGTGATTATATTGGGGAAACCAGATCAAATGCTCTGTAAACTAACTGATTTATAAATCATAGTTTTCAATCTGAAGAAATTCTAAATTAAAGTTTCAGTGCTTTTTGATTATAAAGTTGGCAGGTTGGAATTGAAATTTTTCAATCTGTAACCTGAGAATGTAAATATTTGTCCAAGTATAATAACAATATCACAAAGCCATCTTTATGACACATGGGAATTTAATCAACATCTTCTGAATACTGGATGATAAATTTTCATTTAGAAGAGCTTGATCTAACAAATATCTTTAAAATTAAACCAGTTCAAATCCTAGACATATATAACAGATATTTCTTTCACAGGTGTATCTATCTATGCATTCCAATTTATAGTCCTTCATGAAATCTGTTTCAATATCACCATATCCCATCTAGCTCATATCCCATATTAGCTAACATGCAAAACCATTCTGTAACTATCAAACAAACTGACAAAATGATATAATAGCCTTACCATGAGCCCAAAATGCAATCTTATTTATAAACAAATTTTATTACATTTAATTATGTTCAAATGTTGGCATTAAAATTGAAATCTTTATCCTTCTTAATTTTTTTATTACAGATATTCAACTTGAATCCTTTTATCTATAAGAAAATGTTCATATCTCTCTGCAGTGCAAATCTATCATTAAACACATGCTAGTAACACCCACAACAAAATTGATTCAATGCCTCTCAGACTTAAAATTCAACTCAAGTTTTTCTGAACAAAATTTTTAAGGGAGCATTTTCTATAGATAAAGGTAACCTTATGGTCAAGACTTGAGTTTTAACCTTGGTCATGTGACCTTTATTCTGAAATTCCAATGAATTTGTTAAATTGCTTCATTTGATTACATTTAGTTTACTTGTCTACAATTAGAGTGCATTGTAAATCAGTAGGCCTATTATGACAGAAGAGATGGAGATCTACTTGAAATCTTTCTAACACCGACAGTCAAGACTGTTAATGAAATTGTTGAAAGCCTTAAGTGTAATGATCCTAAGTCATAAGACTTTAAAACTTATGACTATTTCAATTAACATTTTTATCTTAAGTCAAAACTTTAGACTTTAATAAAATTTATTCTCCAGAGAAAAGGGAAGAAACACAATTGCGAATGCTTTAATAACTATGTTCATCTGCATCGCTATTCAGAAATTGAAATAGTTATAACATAGCACCTGGAATCATAAGTTTAGTATATTTCTTTGAACAAAGAATTGTCTCAGTTTTGGTCTTAAGACTTATTTAAGACTTAGGGACTTTCTATGAAATGTAGCCCCTCTTCCACCCTGTTTCATTATTTTTTACAGAGACATATAGTAGGATAGATATTTTATATATTTAAACATCTACTATGATTATATCTAGCCAACCAACCTCTAGCTGAAGTTCTCTGATATCTGGATGTTTTGATAAAGGTACTCTGCTCCTCTGCTTTAATGGTGATCTTTTACCCTCATTCTCCTCCAACTTATCCAATAACATTCGTTCTTCAAGGTCATGAAGGTCACGACTTCTTGAACGCTGATCTTTAAGTTTGCGCAGCTGATAAAGCTTGTAGATGAAATATGACATAATGATACTAACACACCACTAGCATGCAAACAACATAGTTACTAATATATGTATACAAAAACAGTCACAACCATTTTTATTCATTAAAAAAATTAATAAATTTCAAGTTTATGAATATTTATTATAAATGAGTACATCTGGTCATTATGATTTGAAACACAAAAATAAAACTGTTATGTGTAATAAAAGATACAAAAAGCTAATTCAATGGATTAATATGATTTTCTTTGTCTTTATTTCAACTACAATTGATACAAATTAGCAGAAATTATTCATGTATTTTAATTTAAATTTATAAAATTTAAGGTGTATACTAGGGATACATTACAGACATGACTGTAGTAGAATGAAAACTGTAATTAGAATTTATTTAACTGTTGATGATCTAAAAATGTGAGAACAGAAAAGCTTAAAAAATTGCAGTTAGTACCGGGTAACCTCATTTCTGAGTTATCTGTACTTGATTTTAATGTGTTTGTTATTTCAGGTCATTTGAAAGACTTTGAGATAACTTATACTTAGGTCCTGTACTATCGTAATATATGTTTTTTTTTCTTTTTTGGTTGGGTTTAACGTTGCACCAACACAGTATAGGTCATGTGGTGACTTTCCTGATTTATTGATGGACGAAGACCTCAGGTGCTCCTCCGTGCATTATTTCAGGCACAAAGGGGCACCTGAGTAGAATTATCAATGCTCTGTAAGCTAGTGTAAGCTAGCTGGATACCTTTCTCACATGAAAAATCAAAAGACACAGACAAGACTCGAACCTACAGCAGTCAGAGGCAAGCGGTTTGAAGTTAATGACCTTATACACTCGGCCAAGGACGCCCCTTTTTGTTTTTTTATTTCATCCTAAATGGTCATTATATAAAGTTCATAGAATTAGATAGATAGAAAGACTATTAAATTTTGTGTGCCTTGCATAGAGACTGAAAATTCTATAAAAACAGGCCATTTTAAAGAAAATTGGCAAAGCTTTAAGATCTTTAAGATTAGTTAACAATCCAATCTCTTTGGGTGACAAGGTGAAAAAAATAAACAAACAACTCAATACCAATTCTTGAACTTTTGAAAAATCACTTAAAAGGAAGTCAGCTATATAAAAAGCAAAAAATATAAGGCCTTACTAAACTTGATTGTGAATTATCTGCCCTTGAAATCAGCAAATTTGCAACCTCAAGGGCAGATAATTTAAAGACAAAGCTGTAAAATTCTTTTAACCCCAAAAATTTACCTTAGTTATCAAAGATCAAAGTTCTAAGATCATGGAAAGTGTAAATAAATTCTATTATAGTAACAGTTTTCATTCTGCTGTATGTCTATATATATATATGCCTCAGTTTCTCAAATATTATTAATTAAAAGAAAAATTGATATAAATAATTTACATTTGAAATGGAAATTCAACATGCAATACAAATATAACAGAATGCATACATAATTATAACATGTGGGGAACTAAATGTTCTACAATATAAAATACAAAACTTGTTTAATGAAAGATAGCTTTACTGTCTAAAAACATTTGCAAATACAATGTAGTGTAAATTAGGAAGTGTCAATAGAAAAAAGAAAACTATAGCAGGGATTTTTTTAAGATTTTGGGAACATGACCCATACCCATTGAATTGGATATTTTAGCGGTGTTTTGTTAAGAATTGGGAAAAAATGCATGACTGAAATTTTACAATGATTAAATGGATGCAAACAATAACTGTCTAGGATGGCATCTTCAAACATTTTAAGCACTATTACAGTGAAGGAGCCCTGATTTTCAAAGATTTTAGAATTTTTATTCAATATTTTTATTTTGTAACTTTCAATTGGAAATTTTTTCCTGTGGATTGGGAAAATAATATACTATTTTCAATTGGGAATATGACCCAATAAGGGCTATAAAATAAGCCAAAAAAAATCCCTGTGTAACAGAGTGGGATAATTGTGGAAAACAAACAACCCAAAAAAAACCAACAGATAAACAATTTAAAGTTATAATTTTCCAAGTTAGCTCATATCGTAAAGAGGTTCTAAAAGCATTTTTTGCCGCTGAAATGTTTAATCAGAATGCCAAAAACTTGTAGATCTGAAGGAATCTATGTCCTAATGAATAGGTACATATCATAATATATAAAACCTAAAGCTGCTCTCCCTCATGTAACAGTTTTTCTAGCTTATTTTTGTCATATGAGAGGAAATTTTCCACTGTAACATCATAACTTGCTAGAATATTGATATGGCAGCCCACATCAGTACTCATTTGTGTTGGTTACCCTTGAAAACAGCTCACATAGTTGGTGTTTAGAAAATATTTTCTGTACTAAACTTCAGTATTAGGGACTCACAATTACAACAAAACTATGGCTTATAAAAACTCTGTTCTTGCAAAATGTTTTCAAAAAGTAAAGCTAAAAAAACACAAAAAGCAATGGTTAAAACTACACCAGTTTCCTCTAGCCATGGGTCAAATTGCAACAAACATAACAAACAAACAAAACATAAACAGCAGACAAACAGTAATGTGATAAAGTGCAATGAAAAAAAACAACCATAAAGTAGGCTAATTATCACGTTATCAACACATTTACATATTTAGAGCATTTGCAGCTTTGCCAACTTAACATGTCAGGAAAACTGTTAAATCACATATCAAAACATTTAAACTTAAACTAAATATTATTTTGATTCATTTATAAGGTAACTAGCAAAGGAACATGCAGCCAATGTAAACTTACTGTTGAAATGACATGTATCATCTTAGATACTCAAAAAGAAATAATGAAAACTAAAATTCTTATTTCACACTTTTTTCTTATACTAGCATATAAATTTACAATTCCATTTATAATAGAGGTTTAATGCACCTTATTACCTGCATAACAGCTGCAGAAAGACATGGACGCAATTTTAAAGCCTAATCCAAAGAGGCAAGGGGTTTAATAAGTAGGGGTTAATGCAGATGTTAATGCATGTAAAAATGTGCCAGGGCCACAACACCATTTTTGGGGGAGGGGCCTCAGCCTTTTTCTTGGGGAAAATATGCGTGATTTTGGCATACTTTGGGAAAAGGGGTCTTAAATTTAACACAAAATTTTAACAAGTTTTTCAAAATAGAAAAGCAAAAAGCACTGGGAAATACTAATAAGGCAGTAAAAGACCTTAATTCAACAACATCATTTAATTTTGTTCTAAATTCTATGGGAAATTTCAAAAGACTGGGGAATTTTGAGGACCAAACTGGGGGAAAAAGAGGCTAGTTTGGTTGGGGAAGCAGCCTATATTCGGCCTTTACAAAGAAGGGTTTTTTGGCCCTGTGTGCATTAGCACTATTCTTGCATAAAAGTATATGTCAGATACAGTAATTTAGCATTTTGTTGGGGTCTTTTTCCTTATAAAGAAACTGGTTTTATCATGCTTTTCACAAGTGATTGTGATGATATTTCACACCTTTGTTTTAATAAGGAAGTTACCAGGGCCATCATTGCAGACATCTTTTTTTCCATGACTCCCTGAGTCACAGATATAAAAAATGTGCAACAAATTGGTGCATGCTTGCATGCTGTTATCCCTTTAATGCATGTTTTCTTCTTTGTATATGTACATCTGCATACATAGTTTTTATGCAAGAATGCCGCTGAATAAAGTCAGTCATTCTTTAGGTGGTGGTAATTGCATGATCATTTTAAAGGAAAGGACAGTCCAGTGAATGATGATCTTTTCCCAGCACCTGAGAGTCATCATCAGAAAATCCAGTCCGATATGCAAGAACTTTGTCACAACATACCAGCATAAAAATTGTTTGAACAGTAAAAGGCTGCATATTCCTTTTGTATAACTAAGATAAGAATATATCAGCTTTCATGTAGTTTTTCTACTTGAGTTAAATTATGGCAAAAACAAAAAAATTTAACATGGCTGATAAATTCTGAGTAGTTTGGGTAACTAGATAATATTCCCTCACCTTTTTATTTAATGTGAGTGCTGAATCTGTGAGAGGCTGAAAAAATGCATCAGAATATGTGTATACAAAATCACAAGCAAAATTCCACTGTCAAAATAGAATTAACAACATGTGCAATAGAATCTTTACCACCAGCAACAAAATTTACCAAGTTGTCTGACATATCATAACAATGCATAAAAGCACTATTATTAAACAACAGAACCTATTCCATATCTAGACTAACAAACAAGTACATCAAACCACAGCAAAAATAGATTTAAAATCAAGTGCATCTTTACTACCTTATCTTCAACAATATCAGAATCAGGGGTACCAGGTAGATCAACAGAGTCTGTTGACATAGCCCTGTCCCCTTCTGTCTCAACAAATGTACCCCCTTTTAGCATTTGAGGATTTTGGTAAAAAAAATCAGTTCCATCTTCATCTTGAATTAGGAATGGTGGGGATTTTGCAGATCTTGTTGTGGCTATTAACTTTGGCGAAGCAGTCGTTTTTCCTTTATTACCTTTACCTTTACCTCCACTGTTCTATAGATGATAAAATCATAGATTTAAATATAAAAAATGCCAAAATAATCCATTTAATCCTGTAAACTTTCAGATAAGAATTTTAATGCAGTCTTAATAAAGTTGATATTAAGAATTCATTTTTTTTTCCTCTAACAAAAATAAATGTTTGAAGACCAACAGGAAAGTGGATCAATTATCTTTAATCTAAAACTGTTCTACTTTTGAGTCCATCTTGTTTGGATCAAAAATATTTGTACTACTTCATTAGTACTGTTTTTGTCTAGCTTTTAGTTAGAATTATTGCAATAAATTATAATAAATAAATATAATAAATAATAATAATAATTATAGGATATCATTTAACCATGATTTTTTTTAAATTTAATCACAATACTGGTAGAGAAAATACTACAATTATTGACAGTCTATAATTATTGACAGTTTTATTAATTTCTATTGATTAAAATTTTCAAATGACGTTATAAAACTCATTCTATGTCATCTTTTCCTGGAAACATCATGAAAACTATCTTTGCATTCTTTTTACTATTTTGCAAAAGTCCATCGAGTTGTTCAAGTTAAATTTGCAAGCATTTTACAACTGTTGTGTCATTTTGTTTACTAAACAGTTAAAGTTGTGATTTTCACTTTTTTTCTCCAAGAGTTATCCCACAAAGATGTATTTGGGTTACAGGGCACTAAATATGCAATATAACCGGATTTGGATACAGTTGTAGGGGATGCCTATAACCATGTCCAGTATACAGATATGTCAACAGTTATTGACACATTGCAAATTTATAATAAAAGTTTATGTTTTAAAAACAATTTTATTGAAGAGTATGAATATAATGATGTTTTGTCTTTCTCACTCCTATTAACAGTTAATAATTCTTTAATATTACTGCATGTTTGTAATGTTGATTTAAATGGAATCGTTTCAACATTTATATTATTCACAGTGTAAGAATCCACTAGGCTGGTCAGACTACCACTCAGCCCGTGCAGAAAATATTTCCTGTTCTCGGGAAGTCCCAGGAAATCCCAGGATTATCCCAGGATTTGTTTGCTACCTCTTAACAAAAGTCCTGTTTATAGGATATCTTAAGACTTTTGAACATACTGAACAGGACAAAACAGGAATTGTCAGGACTTTAATCTTACCAACAGGAAAAAACAGGAAATCATAGGACTTTCATTTTCAAATATGTCCTGAGGACAGGAATTATCAGGACTTCATTTATAGTGAAGTCCTTTAGTCAAAGACAAGAAAGATATTTTCTTAGAAGGCCTTTCTGTAAAGTGAAAAGTAAGAAGTCTAAATTTTACCAGTTCATGTTAAATGTTGAATTCTGCTTAAGCCGGTGCTAGGGGGCGTGGACGGTAACTTGCACTTTCCAGTACCGTCCATGAACAGGCTCAATCAAACCGAGCCTGCAACATTTTCAATTATGCCGTGTTGGACTTTCTTTAGGGATTCTGTATTTATCTATTTTGTTAATTCCTGTTCTTTAGACAGAGGATAAAATGAAATAACTTTTGTGAGACTTTTTATTACTGAGCAAAGCTGAAAAAAATGCTAAGTATAAAAAATGAGAAAAATTGATAAAATATATTGAAGTCGGTTTGTAATAGTTTTCTTTAACACAATGGGTATCAAAATACTCAGAATTTAAAATTCTATAATCTTAGACCTTAATCACAAACAATTAAGAAAAAATTGCTAATTGATTTTTGAACATAGCAAGGAAATTTTTTTTTTTCATTTAATAAGATATTGTAATAGGGAAAATCAAATATACAGGATTGTATATAACCTGCACATAATTTTGGCACAGATTCTGAGCGGAATAGGGACAGAATTGGCATGGAATCAGTGATTTCTGTGTGGACCATGGAAAGAAATGAAATTCTGTCATTCCATTTCAAAACAAAAACAATTCACATAAAAGTTACCCAAAGCATTATTCTACTCTAGTTTTTTTATTGCATTTACAAACATTGAAATGTAAATGTTTTCAACCTATTGTACTACTTACAGTACTTTTTTTTTTACTCAAGCTCATGCAACTGTCATTTTTATCTATTTCAAATCAAGGAACCAATATGCCTGATAATTGCATACACTTAGGCCACCCACTTAGATATTACACCACACAGATCAAAGATCTGATAAAACTGGCCACCTTTGTTCTCTCACCATAATGTGCATGACTAATTTACTCCCTGGTCATTCCTACAAATCAGACTGTTCCATGTGATTATTTTGGGGAGAGGTAACATTACAGAGTTGAATGATATGCAGAATATGTCTAGGACATTGCAATTTTTCTTATTTATTAAATGCATGATTTTTAAAATCTACTTATCTATTAGCTATTTGATGTGGTTTTTTTACATTCAATGAATGTTATATAAAATGATAACTGCTTTGATTTTTGGATTAACCCTGTTTTACCTAATGATGTACCTGTCCAGTTTGAATGGTCAGCTAGAAGCTTGGAAATAGTGTAAACAAGTAGAGATTTTGATGCTAAAGCATCAAGTCGCCGGATAGAAAAATGATTGTATTATCATAAATATAAGAAAATATAAGTTTAATGGTTCAAGTATAAAAATAAGAGGAACAATGAGTTGAGTAATGTTTGCCACTGAGGCTTGTAAGGCAAGTGCTATGCTGGTAATTCTTCTTGTAATTATACTTTATACATATACTGTTGTACCATACATTGAAATCCGTTTAGGTTACTAGTTCAGATTCAGATAATTACAATGTACCGACAAATTAATTCCGATCATCGAATATTTGCAAAGTGACTATGAAAATATATATGTTTAATTATTACATGAAACAATACAATTTTACTGTAAAAGTGTTGTACATCATTATTATGTGCTATAGAAAAAAATATATAATTTAGTTGAAATCAATACACGTATTCCAATCGTTACATACGATATATATAATTAACGATTTAATTGCCTTTCATTGCGATAAACTATCAACACAAAGATAGTTTATTATTTTTTTCTATGTATCTAATATGATTCCGGACCCCTGACGTCATACCGTTTTGGAAACCTGCGTGACGGAAACCGACGGAATATACCGAAAAATCAACGATTACCATTATATATTTCAATAATGTGCCTCTTAAGCATAACATTATTTTGGGATGTTCAACCTTAAACTAAACAATTGAACTTTCTTGTCGAATTTTGACAGAAAGGGCAAGTTAAACCCTTTACCAAGAAGAAAGGAAAAGGTTTTGAAAATGTATTTTTAATGTAAACAGGTTTTTTCTAATGATATAAAGTATGAACCTTGATTAATGAAAAATAACTTATGTAATTATCTGTACAAAATTACAATGATTTACATTCTTATCAGTTACCACCATTAACAAATTACCTGTCTTATCAGCAATCTGTAACTATTAATAGATTTTATAACGATATACAACATATATAAACATGTAGTCACGTGATTCTTACGAAAGACCAGGGAGCATTTGTTTATAATTAGATAAAATAATGTAATATAAAGGTCTCATAAAAAATAAACAAACCAAATAATTCTAAAGTGTCATTTCAAATATCATTCATGATTTATATATTATAAAATAGCAATGCTTGACACATAGCAAAAAAGTAAAAGTATCTCTATTATTCAATGACTGATCCTTGGGGATACGTTATTGATTCATTTTATGAAAAATTGTAATGTTGCTTTTTAAGACGTCAATATGTGCATATTTCATTCCACTGAGCAAAGTTATCATATGTTTGATTTTTTGTGATTACTGAAAAATAATTGTTGTCTTTAATTGTTCAATGATTGATATGCTTTTATTTTCAGATTTTAAGGGCTTCTCCTACCATAGGTATAATATTAAACTATTACAAATATAGTCGCCGGTTTCTACCGGCGACTAATTACAGAGGAGACTACTTCCTGTTTAAGCAATTTTGGAGATATAGTTTTGTTTAAGATGTTAAGGTGTTTAAGTTTAATAAGTGTAGTTATGGTTAATAAGAATGACAAGAATCAGAATCATCTGGAACAAGGAGATATACAACAGAATGAGGTAATTAAACCTTCAGTTACATTAATACAGAAACAGGTTATATATGTATATCAAACAATCAAGGTAGCAAACTAAAATTTGTAACCACTTCATACATTGATTTACTAACAATTGATTTATATCTAGATTTGATTGTCACGATCATTTGTAACATATATAATATACAAAATAGCATTAGATAGATTGTCTTTTTTATTTCTGCAAGTTAAAATAATGTGAAACAAATTAAAATTATGGGGACTAAATGGTACAGTTTTATACACACCTGTCAGTAAGTTTTGTGGAGCTGAATAAGACAGGGTTATCATAATCATTTTATGTGTTGTTTTCAATGGAAAAATCTGATATTATATTTCACATAAATTGCAGGCTGAAAAGTGGGACCAGTTCTGAGTCTGACTCTGAGATGTCAAGTGAATAATGATGTGCAGTATTGAGCCCCAAATGGTATGCTTTATGTTTTTAAATCTCTATATTTGACTATTCTTAATATTTCTAAGAAGAAAAAAATAGTTCATTGCACAATTATTTGAAACCATTTGTTACCTTTCTTTTAAAATTCTTATTTTTTAAATGAAAGTTGCATTTAAGTTCTTACCTTGGTTGAATTTTACATCCAACTTCTAAGCAACAACTTATTCTGCAACCAAATAGTACTAAGCATTATTAGTGTAAAGTTTCTTTCTCAAGGAAACAATGGCTTGCTGACAGGGTTTAAACAAATATGGCAAGGAATCCTTAGATTACTGGTCTGATTTGTTAACCTGCATTTGGCCATGCCACCACTTGTGTTTATATTGCATGTAAAGTTTCATGACATCACTGCTTATTTGATATTACAAAACTTTAATTTCAACAAAACCTTTTTCTTCTCCATTACAATTAACAAATCTTATTTTTGAAATAAAAGACAATTAAAAATCAGAACACATTTCTTCTTTAAATTGGTTTTTTTTTTAAAGAAAGAAGTCCAAAGTCTTGATGTAGGCAGGTTAAATGCAGGGTGAATATGTCATTTTCTTAAAAATCACTTGAACAAGGCTTCATATGTATTAGGGACCTTTTTCTTCTCATGCTAATTATATGCACATTTTTGTTAAATTTGATAATGCTAAGGGGGCTAGAATTTGGTTTATTTTTATACAAACACATTATGCTAAATAATTGTTACACTGCTTAAAAGAATAGAACTATACTTGACAGTCACTCAGTATTGCTGAACATGTCTTTTTTTTCCAGAAATAATGAAGGAGTCAGAGTGTCAATCAGAGTGCCAACTGTTCAAGGCTGGGAGAACAGTCAGCTGGGAGCCTCAGCCTAGAGCAAAATGATGTAAATGCCATGCAGGGAAAATTTGTTAACTTGTGAATTAAAGCTAGCTTCTAGATGCCATCACAGTCAAACTTTTCAGTGTATTTTTTCTCAATTCTATAAACTTTCCTGGATCTTAAGTTCTAATTTGCTGACATTGGAAGTAGTGTGTGATTTTTTTCATAATAGATTTTTCTGTTCTAATCCATTCAATTATATGTAATAATTGTATACATATAAAATGTAAAATATGATAAAATATTAAAATAAATATTTTTAAACTAACTAAATTTGTGCTTAAATTTGGATTTCAAAGCAGCATTTATTAAAATATCAGCTTTTACTGTTTTCTACATTTTTACATGTCTGTCCTGGGGACAGGACATTTATTAGATAATGAGACTGTCCTGGAAACAGGACCTTCCTTGGATTACAGGACTGTCCTGGGAACAGGACATTCCTGGGATTATGGGATTATCCTGGGAACAGGACTTTCCTGGGATTACAGGACTGTCCTGAGAACAAGACATTCCTGGGATAGCAGAGCAATATTTTTTCCTGTTTTTTCCTGTCTTCAAGAAATTCCTGGGATTGTCCAGTCCCATTAAACGGCGTGAAAAAAGTCTCAGGATTATCTCAGGAAATCCTGGGATTTTTCCAGGACAAATTCCTGAGACTTCTCAGGAATTCCTGGGATAGTCCCAGGACTTCTTGTTCATTTTCTGCACGGGAGATTGGAATATTCACTAGCCCAAAAGACATTTCACTAGCATGATTCATTTGTTCAAAATAGTTGTTTATATTGCCTCTGAAAATACAGTAGCCTTAAGTCGGGCTTGTTACTGTGAAAAGTTGGTAGCCGTAGAAGAAACTTAGTAGTTAGGGGCTATAGGACTACTGCTAATTTTGAACACTGTATTCATATTTATATTGACAATATACTCATTTCTATATTTAAATTACCTTTACACTCATTTCAACATTAAAGTATCTTTCCTATATACTCATTTCTAATATTCATATTACCTATATACTCATTTCTAAATTTATATTACCTATATACTCATTTCAACACTTATATTACCTATACACTAATTTCTAAAATTTATATTACCTATATACTCATTTCAACACTTATATTACCTATATACTCATTTCACCATTTATATTAACAATATACTCATTTCTACATTTATATTACCTATATACTCATTTCTACATTTATATTACTTACACACTCATTTTTACATCTATATATTACCTATACACTGCATTTGACAGGTGATATGGCAGTGTATAAATGGTTATTAGCTAACTAATATATTAGCTTACAACTATTTATATAAAGCCATATAACATTTATATTGAGTCATATAACATTTACATTGTACCATATAACATGTCAATTGGATCTTATTATTTAGCTGTGATAGAATATGCTATTTCTGGAGCTTATTATGTATATTATACCCAAATATTTAAATAATCATAACTTCTGATGTTTGACATTTGTTTAATATCTTTATTGTCTTGAGATCTATTAATGAAATATATTGTTTACTTCATTTGAATTCACACAAGAAAATAACCCTTTAAACATATACCTATGATACATTGCATAAAAATTACCAAAGTCATACATGCACAAAAACTAAATCAACGCTCATAAAATCATACAAAATTGATTTTAAAGTGAATTTTTGATGTCTTGCTTTTAAATCTAATCCACTCTAGGTAGAAATCTTACACAAGTTAAATCAGTGAGTGAACATAGATCTAACTCCCCTGTGATATTTGTTGTACACCCTATCTTCATGCTTTATCATTGAGAATTTTAATCTCTAATCACTTGATAAATTAATATCACAATATTAAAAGAAAAGAGAAATATTTTCACATTAAAAATTACCATGTAGTAAATCTTGTCATTCAATGAGTATTGAGTTATGTTTACAGATAGCAATTTTAATTTTGCAAACTCATTCCTTACCATGCTGTTGAAGCTGAGCAGTGTTAATATAAAACTGATGGTAAAATCAGACAATAGACTTTACAAATGTGACCGCTGGCCTGACATACTTGATGACATAGATGGTAAAGCCAGGCAACAGACTGTAGGCAATTTTATTAAGATTATAATTATATAATGGCATATAATGGTAATGGCATCTTATACAACAGGTATAAAACAAACTTCTTTTTAAATAAAGAAACATAATTAAAAAGAAGGAAAAAGCAGGCATTTACATAATTTAGATATAAAATAAAATATTGAGCAGGACCTCTGGTACTAAGTGGTTTGGATTCAACCCCCCTTACCCCACAAAGAAAGGCAAATTTTCTCTCTTGAGTAAACTAAAAGTATTATGCAAGTCCCATAGAAGTTTAATAAAATAATAACTTGTGGTGGGACACAGCTTTCTAATTTGATATTGACATAAAACTTTGAATAAATGAAATGTTTCAAGATTTCTTTTTGTGAAAACATTTCCATTCTGTTATTGCACAATTGTTGTGAAGTGTATACATACGATTTATCACATTAATCAAAATAGTAAATGCAAATAAAAGTATATTGGGCAAGTTAACTACACAGGTTAGGTGGATGAGGGATAAACATTCTTCATAAATGGGTCTGTTACTAACCACTGTGGTCTACTCAATTGATTGAAATAAATTTAATCCTTGGCGACATGATTGTAAGAATAGGAAAATAATCGGAATCTAGGTTCATAACACTTCACTATGCTATTCACTATTCTAAATTTAATGTGGAACATTTTAGCCTTTGACACAAACAGTGTTTAAGAAAACATTTCAACACAAATGGTTTTCCACATGTGGGATTTGCGGATATTATGAATTTACTCAAAGATTCAAGTTTTTTCTCAACTATTTCACATATAATTATGTTTGTCCTTTATCAGAAAAAAAAATCAACAGAATTTACTATGCTTATAAAAACCTGACTGATTAAGCCTCGCAAAACTTAGGTCTTAGGTACATACATGCTTGAAAAAAACAAACAAAGTTTAAATCAGCTATTTGGAACAGAAAAATCTCTCTTCTTAATTCTTGTAATACATTACTAGAACTTACACAATGAGGAAATTTAAATATCAGTTACATGAAAATATTTGAAGAGTACAAATTTTGGTATAATAAGAAGTTCACTGTGAGTCTGGCAGTCATTAATATTTCAAGTCTTCTTGAATATATTAAATATTAATTGATTAGGAGTCATCATTATGAATATAATAAATCAATTTTGATTCAATGAAACAATGAAGTCACTCATCATTACAGATACGCATGAACTAAAACAGTTTCTTATAGGCACCTTTCACTGTCATATACATGTATATTGCAATATCAGATTTTTCTATCTTAAAAATAAAACTGATCATTATAATTATTGTCATTTGAGAACTCACCCTATCTGGTGACAGTATTACTCGGGGAGACGTTGACCGAAATCCTCGTCGAAGCTGAAGATCATCAGGATCGCTGGTACTGCCCACACAAAATTTCTGTTTATGTTTTGCTAGTAAATGTGGTGCATTAAAGTTCATATGACAATCCTTACACCTATGTATATTCGACATTCTTTCATCGACTAATAAGTCGGCACTGTACATTTAAAAGACTGACCCCTTCCTCTTCTAGTGTCTACCGTTACTTTATATTGTTTATAATCTAACCAATGTCATATAACTATTTCAACAATACCCAAACTTTCTGTTTTTGTTTCTCACAACTAAATTCTCTTATTGGACACTATTAGCTGTATAATTAAATCAGGAATTTCAAAAACTTCATATCCACTCCTTAAAAGATGTTCTTAAACCACAAGTTGTATTTATTATCTCTTTAATTAACTCAAAAATCAGAACGAAAATAAAAATTGTTAACCACTTAACCTGTATTTACTTCCATTTCTTTAACCAATACTTATTACATAGGTTTTAACACAGACTTATCAGTTTCAACTATTATCTAAAGCCACTGTTAAATTTTCAAATATAAACCAAATAGGATTCATCGCAATAAAGTTTATCTGTTTGTCATGCACCTTTTGGGTCATGTCCAATCATGCTTTCATCTTGCCACCGTATTTGGCCACTGAAATCAAAACAACATATAAACATTCAAATAAAAAAATCTCAGGTACAAAGCATAAACTTATATACATATGAATACACTATCAAACCTAATAAAAACCTTTTAACTGCTTCTAAATAAATTTCTTAACAACCTTATATTTCCATTATACCCATTACATTGAGGTGTATACATCATACTCAAATAAGCTATTTAAAATAATTCAATAAACTTTTCCAATATTCAAATAGATCAAAATTCGGTACAAAGATTTCATTTTAATGTTCCATGCAAATTTCTTTGGCTATCTATTCAAAAAACTCTAATATGCATCCTTTTCAATGAAAAACACCTCTGTTAAACTTTAAAATTATGTTTATATAAATGCCTCTATTGATAATAATATATCAGTTAGATTTTAAAGTCAATGATCCATATTTCTTGACTACAGGATGAAATACAAAAACTAAAATTGTACTTTTAATTTTAGAATATTTCTTTTAACATAAAATTAGTTAAATTCTTTTAAAGCCTTTAAAAGAAAACTTGAACAAAATTGTAACTACAGCTACTTCTTATCTAAATTATTACATTAACATTAAGAATTAAATGCCAATATTTATAGAATACCATTATCTATTCCTTAACAACAATGTCTCTCTCTGACATTTTTATGATGAAATGGATCTTATTTTTTTTTTTTTGGGGGGGGGGGGGGGGGTTGATTTTTTTTACAGAAATTGTGGAGAAAATGAAAATATACTATTATTTTTGGACAGAGGAATGGGGTGGAAATTGGCCCTAAAAGTCACTGAGACATTCAAGATATTGGAAATGACATTATATAATGCCACAGATTAAGTCAACTCATGCTCTTTACTTACATGTAATAGCATATGAATCGGTGCTGTCTTTCTTTGTGCTCAGCCTTATAAAGAAGCACAATATTTGTATTCTCAATATAAAACATTGTCTAATTCCAACAAAATCTGTGTAATGCATTTGCTCTTATTTAAATTAGGATTTGTACATTTCAGATATTTTAAAAACAAAATAACCCTGAAGCCATTTTAAAAAAAATTATGTTGGTTCATTTATAATTATTTTAAAAGTTGCTCATATGAGCTAAGTTTGAAGAAAGTCTTTCTGGCTTTTTTTTTAGAGCAGATTGACTCAAAATTGTCTGACATTTCACCTTCTACGAGGGTTGATCAATATATTCATGGACACTATTAATAACTTAATAATTAATCAAGATATTATAAAGAATTTTCGCTATTTAGGAGAAGAATTTAACACTATTACAAATATATTGTGATTTTTAAAAAAAAATCTCATTTTGTTGATTATATGTATCGCCATAGCAACCCTATGCCGTACGAACGCCGCAGCTTAAAAAAGTTATATTTACCATTTTAAAATACTTAAAAATTGGCCTTATTTTGGCGCGCTTCATTAAAATATGAAAATGACAGCAACATTCTTTCATATTGTTTATAGAGCATTTAAAAAAAAAAAACAAGCGTCGCTACGATTTCTTTTGTTTGTTGGAGATGTAAATGGAGACAGGGGTGTGTCACCAGAGAGGAGCACGACGTTGTTGGAGCAGAGGGCAGTAATTAAGTCTGTGTAAATCTTGGTATGACGCCACAGCAGACTAAGGAAAACTTGGAAAGTGTATCTTGAACAAAAAAAGTGTCATAGTCGTTTGTTTATAAGTGGCACAAACGCTTCCATGAGGGTAGAGAAGAACTTCAGGATAATAAGAGATGCGGCAGACCAATCAAAACTTGTTTCAATGAGAACGTTATGCGAATGAAATTGAAGGCAGAGGTAAAGGGACACAAGTTAACCAGGTTCCATGATTTACAGTCCAAGGCATTTTCTGTGTTGCATTCATTTAATAAGAACATTTTCAGTCAGTGGGTACACAGGCATGAACGATGTGTAGAAGCTGGTGCTGCATTTTTTAGAAGATGTAACGCCGACGTAACTTAAGTTTCGAATGAGCTGCGGCGATCAGCTTAACATGTATTTTTGAAAACTGTCATTTTGGATAAAATATACGGAATATTTATCTGAAACTTACACATCAAATTGATAAATGATTGAATAAATGTCAAATATAATTATATTAACTTTCCTTCCCCAAAAAAACAATTTATGGAGTGTGTCCACGAATATATTGATCAACCCTCGTATATTAGCCAGCATATCAGTGGAATGGGCTCTACATATCACTCAGCTTGTTGATGTGAACATTTGAGTCAAGATTAAAGAATATCTCCAAAAGTTAAAAGGATTTATAGAATATGGAGACAAACTTTCAGACATTTTAATCTTCAAGAGAGACCAGGCTTATCAGCTGCATGGTTTCTGCATATTATGTTGTAATGGTGAACATTTGAGCTAAGTTTGAAAATATTCTTTCAAAGGGTATAGGATTTTTAATGCGACCTAAATTGTCTGACCTTTTGTCTTAAAGTGAGACCTTTATCTTGAGGCAGCAGTTGTGCACTAAATTTATTCTGCACATCACCTTATTAAGGTAAACATTCAAGGCAAACTTGGGGAAAATTCTTCAATGGGTATTGAATTCAAAGAGTGGACATGGAATTACTTGATATTTGACCTTCAATGGCAACATTGACCCTGAGCAGTAAATCTGCAAATAGGTTCTGTAGTTTATCTTGTTAAAGTGAACATTTCAGTCAAGTTAGAAGATAATCAATTCATTCAAGAGGTAAAGAATTGCATAGAGGGCTATGGCATATATTTTAGCTCCCCCATCCATTACACGGTTAAACTTCTTTGCCTAACAATAGAAGATATCTAGTTGTTGTTTTTATTTGAGAATTTCAATTTCACATTCATCGCCATCTAAATTTGTAATGCAGGAATGTGAAAAAATTAGGAATTAATGGTGCAAAAGTCAAGCTGGATTGTGCAAATATGTGTGCTAATACAAACAAAATGATAAGTAAACAAATCAGTATTTTGAAATAAATCATACAACTGAAATAAATGAATTAGTGCATCTGGCAGCTTAGACATTATATTTTAAGCCCCATTACAAATATCAATGTATTAAAGCAGTCGTATGTTTCAATTTGATTTATGGTAAATTATTAAATAATATTTACCTACTTTGTTGTACATGTCCTACACAGATTTACATAGCTCTAAGCATTACTTTTTGCGCAATCCTTGTGTTTCTTTCACATTCCTGCATTAAAGGTATACATTGAGAATTAAGTTATAAACATAATATATTGAATGTCAGCATCACAAAATAAATAGTGAAAAGTAATTCTGTATATAGAAAATAAGAAAGAAAGAACAACACACCTAAAAATCCTAAAAAAAAATGATGAAGGGGACATCTTTGAGTTCAGTTTAACTGTCAGTTAAATAAATGTAAATACCTGATAAGACCTTAATGGCCCAAACAGATATCTTCTTAAATTTGTAATATAGTACTTCTTTATTTTTGACAACTTTATGCACAGTATATTTGCTTTTTAAAATACAGTGTACACATACATGTCAACTCTCCCACTTTAAGCGGGAGACTTCCACTTTCTGCAGCCATATTTTCAAGATTTATCTTAAATTAAGGGGTATTTTCACAAATTAAAGAAATCTCCCTATTTTTAATGTCAGAATTTCCTTCTTTATTAATTGCAACTTCTAAAATCTCTCTCGTTTTGAAAAAAATCTCCCACTTGATCATCAAAAAAAGTTCACATGTATGGTGTACATTGTACATCAAAAGGCATGGGTTCTTCACATTTCCTTGTTGGGGTGAACAAATGAGCCAGGTTTACAGAAAATCCTTAAATAAAGTAAATATACAGACAAGACAAGAAATTTTCTCACATGGGACCTTTAGGGGTGACCTTGAAAAAACCCCAAAGGTTCAAGGGTGGAGATTGACTGACTTATGATGTATAATAAACTCGATTCTTATGCCAGACTTATGGATGTATACAGTTTACCCTGGCACTGTAGGGCAACAATTATTACACTGGCAATGTGGGGCAACCATTATTACACTGGCAATGTGGGGCAACCATTATTACACCAACAATGTGGGGTAACCATTATTACACTGCCAATGTAGGACAAACATTATCACACTGGCACTATGGGGTAACCATTATTACACTGGCAAAGAAGGGCAACCATTATTACACTGCCAATGTGGGGCAACCATTATTACACTGGCAATGTAGGGCAATCATTATTTTACACTGGCTATGTAGGGCAACCATTATTACACTGTCAATGTGGGGCATCCATTATTACACTGGCACTGTAGGGAAACCATAATTTCACTGGCAATGTGGGGCAATAGTTATTACAGGTACTTTTTTTAAGAAGGATGTTAATCAAAATTACTTGTTTCTTATGTCATTTCCATTGTGTGTCATGTGTTAAAGAGCTACTGATTTATATAACTGCAGTATAACATTCCAAAAGGGAATTTTGTAATTTTGTAACAATAATTTGAGATCAATCAGAATGGTTAACATGCTGTGAAAGTAAACTACGAGTGTAATATCCTAAACGGCCATTAATTAATGACAAATAAGATAACTTATTCACAATACTACTTAAATATGACGCAACTCTTTACTTTCTAGCGTACCTTAATGTGTTTATAACATCAGTCAAATATATTAACCTGTTAACAGTATGACGAACTATTTTGAGGACGGATCAAACTCGTAAATGCAAATTATTACTTTACAGCATGATTAACTTTCTTTCGATTAGATCCCAACAAGATAGATAGAACATAATTGACCAGCTTATTTTTACTATTAATTTCTGTTCAATATTTACAATTCATAATACCGAAAATAAGTTAATAAAACTTACACGAGTTACCACAACTTCCACATGTCAGCCATGTTTATACAGGTGCGCTGTCAAATTATCGTAATTTGATTGGTTGTATCCACGGTATTGTTTACATCACGTGATCAATGTACAAAACCGCGGGAAAATTCGAATACTCTTAATTAAAGGAAATCCATTTGCTCCCTGTTTTTCCAGAATGAGTTTTCTAAAAAAGAAAGTTACATTATTAGTCCCAGAGTCAAGTAGAACTTACATATACAGTAGATCTAAGTCAGATTCATATTTATAATCTGATATCTTTTGCATATCTTTCTATTTCAAGTGTCCCAGTTTATTTATGCATGTAGACATCTACATCTCTGGTCTATGTAAGAAATTCAAAATCTATGTTTTTGGACCTCAGTTGAGTGCCTTTAAATATCTAAGCTCTAGCTTTTCTTCTAATTAATTTGGGTGTATCTTTCTTTTCAGTTAAAGTAAAGTTACATATTTTAACTTGTATTTTATGAATGATAATCAACTTATACTGTATTATAATTGTGTTTATGTTTTTCTTTAATATGTTTATTATTTTGAAAGCACATTAAGATTGACTAGATCTATTTTTATCTATTTTTTTTTGTTCTGTTCTGTAGAGAAATATTTTTAATAATGTTGTTATGATGAATTTAGAGCATATTAGATGCTTATATTTTGATGAAAATAGTGCTGATGTGACATATATATATTTTGTCAGAAAGGACACAAAATGTAAAAAAGTGGTATTTTGACTTCCATACAAAATATTAAATAATGACCTGCAAAAACTTAAAAGATGGCTCAACTTTATGGTCAATAAACTGTAACAAGATAGCAAGAATAAAAAGCTTTTGAAATAAAAGCAATTTTTGAAGCCTAATGGACCTTTTAACCCTTTCGCTGCCAGAGGGTTATTGTTTTATTGATCACCTATTTGCCAGAGGGTTTTCTAAGAAATTACTGTATTATTAATTAATATAATTATAATTATTTGTTATTAGTATTATAATGATTATAAATGTTTCCAAATCTGTTAGTATAATGATAATTATTGTCGATGGTATAATTTTCTTTATATTTTTTATTATTTTTATTATTATATAGAGGATATTGAATGAGTGTAGTTTAATACTAAATTTATTGAACGAGTTGAATAAAATCATGTTATGCGAGCCTCTGGCGAGCATTATATTGTTTTATTCAACGAGTTCAATAAATTTAGTATTGAATCTACACGAATATAATATTCTATTTATCACATATATAAAATAAGAACAGTAAACTGTTAAAATGAGTAATTTTTCAATGACGCGCCTATAGTGTAACGCCAACATTAGCGCGCTTTAACGCTATTAGTTTCTATATAGCGCAAATGACGTCACGTCATTGAAGTGTTATTACACTAGTGTAATATCGTTTTTATTAAATGGCTTTATTACACTCCTGCGCCGCGGTTTATGTGATAATAATATTTATTTATTATTATTATCATTATTATTATAGAAACGGCTAAAGCCGTCCATATGGCAAATACGCCGAAAATAACAGGGACGGCATAAGCCGTCCCTATGGCAGTGAAAGGGTTAATTACAAAAGTTGCAGGTTTTCTACCCTGTTACAGTTGTATTTTCACGACTTGTAAATTTTGTTGGCCTAATGGTTAAGGTGTATGCCTCTCAACCCAGGGATCATGGGTTCGAGCTCAAATTGAGTCATGATCATGTTTCTTCATTATGACACAAGTCAAGTACTGGTTGGTTCCAGGAAGCAGACTCGAAAGTGATTATTTGTTTAAATTAATATGTTTAAACCATATTTCTACTTTAATATATGTAACATTGGACATAATTCTTGAAGTATTGAAATATACAGGTAAAGGTAGTATAACAAGCAATTATCATAGTATTGAACAATCTATTAGTCCCCTACCGGTTAGAACCCCAGCAACACTCTGATGGGCCAATGGCCATTCAATTATGCCATTTCATGAATGAATGACATGAATTAACTTAAACCTTTTGAGTTCTAAGTTTGTCTATATCATAGTAAAATAATGTGTTTCCCTGCCTAGTAAGGTAATTACGTTAATACAACAGATAATCAAAAGGTACAGTTTTCTCAGGATGAATAAGTATAACTAATGTTTCAACTTTTCTCTATTTTAAGTAAATTTGTTGGAAAAAATCTTTAAAAATGATCTCAGGAAACAGTTTTTATGAACAGACAGACAGACAGACTGAAGGAGACTCTAAAGTTAATTTTTTAAACATCCCTGTTACCAAAATATAACATTTTTTAAAGCGAAATGCTTAAAGAGGAGATAACTCTTTGAAATAAAGATGCTAGATTTATGAACATTGTCATACATGATGTGAGTGTAACAAAGAACAATTATTTTAAGTTTAAAGATACCATTTTAAGTCACAAAGAAGAAAAGTAAAAAAAAATACCAATTTTCAAATATACCAGTAATTAACATGTATATATATATATAAAAGATGTTCGATTCCTTGTGTGGATCTCATGTATAAAAAAGTATGTTTTGGGAAATGCAGAGTACAAAGTTCGTTAATTTTTTATACGTTTATTTCTGTTAGCGCTTTCAAATGTTTTTACATATCTTCCATGTTTTTACATTTCATATATATATAATGTAGGTGTTGATAATGAATGTTTATTTTGAATTTGAAGTTTGTTTGTTTTGGGTTTTACGTCATATCGTGACGTTCCAGCTTCACTGGTGAAGGAAGACCTCAGGTGCCCTTCCATGCATTATTTCAGGCACTAACGGGGAATTTGAAGTAAATCCATGAAGAAATAAGAAAGTTACAGAATGAACTAGAAATGTGTCCATAGGACACGGGTGCCCCCACCGCGCCACTGTTATCTCAATCTTTTTACTAAGTCAAGGGAAATAACACAATAATACAAATATTTGATAAATCCACAAGCAAAACCCCAGGTGCAAATTTAAAATATGCTGAGCAACCTGCCCTTAAGGTTTAATGACTATGTCAAATCCAAGTTGAAAAATTGCAAAAAATTTCTAAGTGAAGGGCAATAACTCTAAAAATACTAAATAAATCCAGACGAAAATACCTGGTGCACAACTGCACATGCTGATCAATATTTCTGTAACGTTACATGATTCTAGGTCAAATACTTACGTGCGACACATGTTGAAAATTGCGAAATTTTACTAAGTCAAGGGCAATAACTCTGAAAATACTAAAAATATCCACACGAAAATACCCAGGTGCACAACTACATATGCTGATCAACATTCCTGTAAAGTTTCATGACTTTAGGTCAAATTCTTTTTGAGTTACGTGCGACACAAGTTGAAAATTGCAAAATTTTACTAAGTCAAGGGCAATAACTCTGAAAATACTAAAAATATCCACATGAAAATACCCAGGTGCACAACTACACATGCTGATCAACATTCCTGTAAAGTTTCATGACTCTAGGACAAATATTTTTTGAGTAACATGCGACACAAGTTGAAAATTGCAAAATTTTACTAAGTCAAGGGCAATAACTCTGAAAATACTAAAAATATCTACACGAAAATACCCAGGTGCACAACTACACATGCTGATCAACATTCCTGTAAAGTTTCATGACTCTAGGTCAAATTCTTTTTGAGTTACGTGCGACACAAGTTGAAAATTGCAAAATTTTACTAAGTCAAGGGCAATAACTCTGAAAATACTAAAAATATCCACATAAAATTACCCAGGTGCACAACTACACATGCTGATCAACATTCCTGTAAAGTTTCATGACTCTAGGTCAAAAACTTTTTGAGTTACATGCGACACAATTTGAAAATTGCAAAATTTTACTAAGTCAAGGGCAATAACTCTGAAAATACTAAAAATGTCCAGACGAAAATACCCAGGTGCACAACTACACATGCTGATCAACATTCCTGTCAAGTTTCATGACTCTAGGTCAAATACTTTTTGAGTTACGTGCAACACAAAAGTGAACGGACGGACGGACGGAAGGACGGACGGAAGGACAGACGGACGGACGGAAGGACGGACGGACAAGGGTAAATCTAAATGCCCGCCACTAACGTGGGGGCACAATAAGAAAAATTCAAAAGTTAAGGAGATAATTCTGGAACTGTGGATTCTAGATTTATAAACCTTGTTATATTATTATGATGTGGGAGTTTGAAGGAATAAAAAGTTGAAATAAAAAATACCAATTTCTTGGAAAAAATCTAAGTTCAAGGGGGGACATAATTCTTGAAATAGTCGTGCTAGAGTATTGCACCTTCTCACAAATGTTGAGTGATAATAAGAAACATATATATGAAGTTTGAAGTAGATACATTAAGAACTAAAGAAGTTATTTAAAAAAAAAAACACACTTTTTTTTCATGAAATTCTAAGTTCAAGGGAGGTAATTTTGATAATTTTTGTGCTAGAGTTGTAAACCGTGTCACATTTGATGTGGTTGAAGACCAGAAACTTATATTTAAAGTTTGAAGTAAATACCTTAAGAAAGAAAGAACTTATAGTGAAAAAGCGTTAACACTAGAATCAGAAATCTTGAAATTCAGTCTATTTGTTGCCATAGCAACCAGAATTTTCAACATAGGAAGTGCATAATCTCCAGACTGCCATCTACCCATATTTCAAGTTTTATAAAAATATTTTCAGTACTTTTTGTGTTATCACTGGATCCAGTTTATGTGTTAAATTTGCCATATTTTCAGTCTATTATTGCCATAGCAACCAGAATTTTCAACAAAGGAAGAAAAGAAAAAGCTGTACATAATCTCCATACTGCCAATTATCCATATACCAAGTTTCATAAAAATATTTTCAAGTCTTTTCACATTATCGCGGGATCCAGTTTTGTGGACGGACTGACAGACAGACGGACAAAGGGTAAACCTAAAGTCTCTCTGGTTAAACTGGTAGGGGACTAATAAAGGAAATGGATGGATCTTAAATCAGTTTATTATCCTGTTTGCAAAGAGTTTGGACTAAAAGTAATGTGAAATTATCTTATTATATATCATATACAACCTTTGGTGCTGAATTTTGCTGCAATTTTCTTACACTCAATTTGTCACTGCATGCTTTAAAAATGCAACTACAGATAGTAAATAAAAATGAGTTAAAATATTCATACCATAAAATAAAAAACAACTTTATTCAAATGCAAGTTTTAATCAACACTTTAGACAATAACAAAAATTACAAATAACAAAGATATTAAGTATTTTTAGCATTTAATCACAAGAAAATGCATAAAACTGAAACATTTATCTCACAAATGATATTTTATATAACTTTATTTACATAGAGATAAAATGAACTAAAACCTTTTTTATATGTTAATTTTGCGTCCAAAACAAATACTAGTCAGTGAAATTTACATTTTTTAATGCCTTATAGTTATAGTGTAGTGTAGTATTTTCTTTTGACACATAATTATAAATACACGTACACTGTCAAATATACTTATATCTACAAGAGCCTCCTGCCTAGCAGGAGTCATGCTAGACTTTTTTTTTCTTTTAAGTCAAACACATTAGTGGAATATTATTGTAGTAAAGAATACACCTAAAAAAACATATTTTTCTTCCACAAAATGTAATACAAATTTCATATCAAATTTTGACTGTCACAGTCAAGGTCATTCAACAGTCAGGGTCATATTTGAAACAATTTTGTTATAATTGTTCTTTTGTCCAAGTACAAATCAAATCCATAAATAAGTAACAAAGATATGGCAAACACTATGGTACTTTGACCTTTAGTGTCAAGGTCAAATTAAGGTCAACTTCAATTAAATCTTCTGAAATGTCTTCTTTCAAGGATTGTTATGCACAAGACTAAATACAATCAATACATCACTTATAAAGTTAAAGCCAGTTATAGTTACAATAATTTGACCTTCAAGGTCAATGTAATTGACGAGTCAAGTTCAAATTAAGTTTGATCAACTTGAATCATTGTCCTTAGAGTAGTTGTGCTCAGGTATGAAGAAAATCCAATTATAAATAAAAATAACAAAATTATAGCCAATTATACCTAAAACAAGCAAAATTCAATAATTTGACATTTAAGGTCAAAGTCATTGATGAGTGAAGGTCATAATTAATTTGGTCTACTTGAAGGTCTTGTCCAAAGCACTGTTGCCTTTAAGTATGAAGACAATCCATTCATAAATAGCAAAGTTACAGCCAATTATAGTAACAAGAGGGCAATGATGGCCCTTAAGTGGCTCACCTGTATATAGGCCCCGGAGTGGGGCCAGTTTAAACTCCGGTGCTTTTATTTGAACAAACTTGGTAGACACCCATTAGAAGATGTTTCATGCTAAACATCTAAGGTGTAGGTCGTTGAGTTTTTTAAAAGAAGATTTTTTAAAGTTTTTTCTTTACACATATAGTAAAAAAAACATTGACACGACTGGGGCAGGGCCAGTTTTGACCCCAGGGCTTTTATTTGAACAATCTTTGTAGACACTTACTAGAAAATGTTTCATGCTTAATATCTAAACGCTAGATAGTCAGGTTTTTTCAAAGAAGTTTTTAAGTTTTTGCTATACACATATAAGGTAAATCAATGATCCCCTGGGGCGGGGCCAATTTTGACCCCAGGGCTCTTATTTGAACAAACTTGGTAGACATCCATTAGAAGATATTTTATGCTAAATATCTTAGCTCTAGCTCTTTGGGTTCCTTAAAAGAAATTTTTTTAAGTTTTTGCTATACACATATAAGGAAAATCAATGACCACCAGGGCAGGGCCAATTTTGACCCCAGGGCTCTTATTTGAACAAACTTGCTAGGCATCCATTACAACATGTTTCATGCTAAATATCTTAGCTCTAGCTCTTTGGGTTCTTTAAAAGAAGATTTTTAAGTTTTACTATATGCATATAGGGAAAATCAATGACCCCCTGTGGCGGGGCCAATTTTGACCCCAGGGCTTTTATTGGAACAAACTTGGTAGACACCCATTAGAACATGTTTCATGCTAAATATCTTAGCTCTAGCTCTTTGGGTTTCTTAAAAGAAGATTTTTAAGTTTTTACTATATGCATATAGGGAAAATCAATGACCCCCTGGGGCATGGCCAATTTTGACCCCAGGGCTTTTATTTGAACAAACTTGGTAGACACCCATTAGAAGATGTTTCATGCTAAATATCTTAGCTCTAGCTCTTTGGGTTCTTTAAAAGAAGATTTTTTAAGTTTTTACTATATGCATATAGGGAAAATCAATGACCCCCTGGGGCGGGGCCAATTTTGACCCAAGGGCTTTTATTTTAACAAACTTGGTAGACACTCACTAGAAGATGTTTCATGCCAAAAATCTAAGCTCTAGCTCTTTGGGTTTTTAAGAAGAAGATATTTAAAGTTTTTTCTTTTTGTTGCCAATGGCAACCAGAGTTCTGCATGGAATTAAATTCTTTGAACAATTTTCATAGGTGGCCACCAAAGGAACATTCCTGTGAAGTTTGGATGAAATTGGCTAAGTGGTTTATGAGGAGATGTCATTTAAAGTAAAAGTTTACGGACGACGGATGGACGGACGACGGACGAAAAGCGATCACAAAAGCTCACCCTGTCACTTTGTGACAGGTGAGCTAAAAATCAAGCAAAATTCAAACATTTAACCTTGAAGGTCAAAGTCATTTATGAATGAAGTCAAGTTCAGACTGATCAACTTAACTCTTGTCCAAAAGGTAAATCCATTTAGAAATAGAAAAATTACTACCAAACACGAAAGTTTCTGGACAGCATCTGCAACACCAACATCAACAACAACATGACTGTAGCAAAAGCTCTCTTTTGTTGAGCTTATAATTAAAGGAACTCCTTCAAGTCAAAAAGTGTACATATAAAACTATAAAATTTGAAAATCTTACATTCATCAACTTGGGCATTTAAAAAGGAAAAATTTGCAAAAGATAATAAGGAATATACTCATAATTAAATTGAAAATCAATCATTAAGGTTGATTCTTTGCACAATTTGAGTTTTTGGCTTCCTTTGCACATTATAATCAATCATTATTCCAAAGTAGAGTGAGCAAATTACATTGTATTTGAAATCATGCATATGAGTAATTGGTATAGACTAGCATCAAATGATATAAAAATCTCAAAACATTATTTCCAGTCCCATCAATAAAGGTCAAGTCCCTTAAGGCAACATTACCAAGAAAGCACATAAAAAACTAGATTGTATTAAGTCATACAGACTTAGGTGCAATTTTAACAATACCACTGTGGTGAACAGTACAGCACAAATAAACATTATTACTAAACCCATTACGCGATATACACTCCTTTTAACGCCTTTTTCACCCCCCCCCCTTTTTTTGTTGTCTCTAATGGTGAAAAAATGCCTTATTTAGGCCCCCAACACTTGTTTTTGTTTGAGAAATGTTGTTAAAAAAAGTGACCACTTTTTCGGCGCAGCGCCCCCAACTAAAAGATACATCAGGGGGTTGTCAGAAGGGGGATGTGCCCCCTTCTGTTTGGGGGGTTTGAAGGGGGGCAGAGTCCCTCTCATCGCCAAGAAATTTTTGGACTTGTGAGAGGCTATAAATGACCCCAGATTGATCATAAGGTAACGTGTAACCAACACTGAAAAGCATTTGACTCTATCTCAATCAATTGAGAAGTTGCAGCACTTTGAAAACAATTTTGATGGAAAAAATCAACGCAAAATAGTGATTTTTGGCAATTTTGAGATGTCCCCTCGTTGCCATGGTAACAGAAAATTTAAGCCTGAGCATGTTGTTTCAAGGGCAATGGTCCAGTCAACATTTGTGCCAAGTTTGATTAGTGTTGAAGCAGTTTTTATAGTATTATAGCAATTTGAACTTGTAACGGGAGACTTTTACATTGATTCTCCACTAAACATTCAAATTCGGCTGTGTGTAATAGTGAGTAATTGACATTTGCGAATAGTTACCAAAACACCTTTTTTTGTTGGTTTAACTCATGTATAACATTGAACACATACTGGTTCTTTTAACATTTCACCAAAAAACTTGTAATATATCCTGACAGTAAGTTACCAAGAATTTGAGATTTGTGCAAAAACAGATACGTTACCATTTTTCCAATTGCTTTCAGAGACTAGATAAAAACAAGCAATTATCATAGTATTGCAAGCAATCCATAAGTCCCCTACCAGTAAGAGCCCAAGCAACATTCTGAAGGGCCATTGGCCATTCACTTAGGTTCCTATGTTAAGTGTTGAAAAAGTTCTTTAAAAGTGATCACACGAAACAGTTTTTATGTACAGACAGACGGACTGAAGGACACTCTAAAGTTATTTTTTAAACATCCCTGTTATCAAAATATAACATTTTTAAAATCCTATCATGATTGAAGAAGTTGGAGTAAAAATTACCAATTTCTCAAAAAAAAGTCTAAGTTCAAAAGGGGCATAATTCTGGAAATAGTCTTGCTAGAGTATTGAACACTCACAAATGTTGAGTGATAATAAGAAACATTTAAATGAAGTTTGAAGTAGATACATTCAGAAAAAGAAGTTATTAAAAAAACAATGTTTTTTTTCATGAAAATTTTAAGTTCAAGGAGTAATTCTGATAAATTTTGTGCTAGAGTTGTAAACCTTGTCACATATGATGTGGTTGATGACAAGCAATTTATACTTAAAGTTTGAAGAAAATACCTTAAGAAATAAAGAACTTATAGTGAAAAAACTTAAAAACTAGAATCAGAAATCTTGAAATTCAGTCTATTTGTTGCCATAGCAACCAGAATTTTCAACATAGGAAGATAAGAAAAGAATGTGCATAATTTCTATACTGCCATCTACCCATATGTCAAGTTTCATAAACATATTTTCAGTACTTTTTGTGTTATCACTGGATCCAGGTTATGTGTAAAATCTGCCATATTTTCAGTCTATTTGTTGCCATAGCAACCAGAATTTTCAACATAGGAAGGAAAGAAAAAGACGTGCATAATCTCCATACTGCCATCTATCCATATATCAAGTTTCATAAAAATATTTTCAGTACTTTTTGCGTTATCGCGGGATCCAGGTTATGTGTAAAATTTGCCATATTTTCAGTCTATTTGTTGCCATAGCAACCAGAATTTTTAACATAGGAAGAAAAGAAAAAGACGTGCATAATCTCCATACTGCCATCTATCCATATATCAAGTTTCATTAAAATATTTCCAGTACTTTTTGCGTTATCGCGGGATCCAGTTTTGTGGACGGACGGACTGACGGACAGACAGACGGACGGACAGACAGTCAGACGGACGGAGGGTAAACCTAAAGTCCCCTCCGGTAAACCAGTAGGGGACTAATAATTAGCATGAATATACACGATTTGGAAATTTACTATCATTCTTTCAGCAATATAGCACCAGTATATATTGCAACATATTATGCATCGATATGCATTTTTTTTAAAAAAAACTATGTCTATGAATAGCTTGTGAACTGAAACTGATGAAAATGTTACTTATTAATCAGACTTGTTTATTCCAAATACATTATTTACTTATAAAAGCATTTTAGGCCAATAAAAATACTGATGTTCCATACTTATCTATTGACACAATGTAGCTCGGATTTACTTAACAGTATAAATTTATTCCGCTAAGTGGAAACGAATATTAAATCATAGTAACGTATCTGTTCCACCGTTCTACTATGAACAAAATTATGAAAAACGCTGAACACGTAGATAGATATTCATAAAGATTTTTAAACAACTGACCAATAAATAATATGTCTGAACCAGTACTTTTAATATTAAACAGAACACACAATATCATCTACAGTTTTTTAGGTTTTATTGGTTTATGTGTAGCTTCAAATAGTCAAATAACATCGTGACTTTAAGAAACAGATTGAACTTATTAAGAACATTTAAATAAAGACACTCATCTATTAGAATATGTAACAGCTATATTAATGTGAGTTGTGTGAATTGACATTCTGTATTTCGTTTTTTTTTTTTTTTGGTTCATCTGCTGTTCAATTGTCTTTATTTTTTCTATATACTTTTTCTTTATATACTGGTACAATCTCGATCTATGATTTTTTCATACTTGGTGATATGAGTAAACCTACATGTATATGCTTATCTACATTTAACAAAATTATATCAGAAACAATGGTACTGCTTAAAAACAACTTAGTAATAATCAATCCATATATATGTGCACCTCCAAGATTTTGAGTTATATCCAATTAGTCCATCCCTACCATAGACAGAAAATCTTTATACGACCCTGACTAAAATTTAGAAACTAACAGGCATTCATTTAAAAATACTTTAATATGTTTTTTTTTCATTAAGTTACAGTGCTGTTATATATTGCCTAACCATATATTACTTATTTAAACCAAAGTTTTGTTGAAGATTTATTTATATATTAAACAGTACTCAAATCTTTTTCTAAACAGATACGTTACTATGATAAACAGATACGTTACCAGATGTTTATACAGTCCTTTACATTTTATTTTTATGCAAATTTTGCAAACCAAAAAGATATCAACATATATTTATTCCAGGAAATAAAACAGTAAATCTTTATATGTTTCTTTTCTGTTTTCAACATTTTATTTCCTAGAAAACTCAACTAATCCTTGAATTTCAAATTCCTGATTCACATTTTCAGTTTTCCAATAAAATCGAGATCTAAGCATCATTTATTGGCTACACGTATGTTATGCTGTGAATTTTTACTCGAAACCATTTCAAAACTGAGCAAAATCGTCAATTAAGATTCAAACAATAAATATTGGTAACGTATCTGTTGGTAACGTATCTGTTGGTCAAAAAACTAAAATATATCAGATATACACATATGTTTGCCAAATATATTAAAATATTAAGTTTTGTAAAGCATATATTTGAATAATGCATAAATGCGATCCTTCTTTTAAGTGCTGGTAATAGTAAATGTTTCTCAGTGGGATATCATGGTAACGTATCTGTTTCACTTTAAAGTATAATCCAAATTGCCTCATCATTGCAAAGTCATTGTGGTTCTAGTATGTATATTCTAGTCAAAATTATTTTTGAATAATATAATATGATAAAACTTGAGTTCAATAGCAAAATATTAATATGTTACACGTTCATATTACTCTTACTCAGGTTTACCCTAAGTGTGGTAACGTATCTGTTTAATATATGAGGGACATGCATTTCAGCTGGTAACTTTTTTCCAAATTCGCTGTAGAAAACAATAAAAATCGCTCACTTAGACATTTAAACAAAAACTTAATACTTAAGAGGTTTTTCTTCAACACATGTTTCAGGTGAAATTATGTAAAACCAACAGTAATGTGGGACCCAAGCCTGGGGACATTACATAATGGATTATACAGCACCTCTGCATGATAATATTTTCGTAAAAATCCAACAGACTAAGTCATTAATTTGAATGCTTTACATACATGACCATGTAATGAAGCAATAGAAAGCCCAAAAAGTATTTTTCAACTGCAGTGCAACTAAATATACTCGAGGGACAGAATATTTTCTAATTTGCACGTTTAGTGGAGAATCAATGTTCAATGAAAACAGCCATTTTTCACAAAATGCTCATGAAGTAATGGGTTAAATATCACATGCTTTTTCTGCAATGAAATATTTACGATAATACATACATGTAGTTATTTAGACTTATAAAGATTTAATCTAGCATGCCCTTACAATGTTAGAACCAAAAAGTGATAAGTTTTTGTCACCACTATAGAGCCAGGCAAGCCTGCACTTCTTTAAACTCTGGCAAGACTCTACACTGATGGTAGCTCAATTCTTGCATTTAATAGTGAAAGCTCACAAACTTTGAATGGACTGTTCAAAATTTAGAGCAGGAAAATCTAATACACAAATTCGGCAGGCTATGGGTTAATGAACGACACTCACGTTTTTGAAAGCATTAGAAATAAAAATATCTTAAAATTAAATCCACTTGTCCTGCTACATAAATATTCAACCCAATTATGTATTCTTTTTTTCTATAAAACTATATTTTTATTTTTTTGTAATGCAGGAAACTACATATCAATTATTAAATTGCAATAAATACAATTTGAAATAAATATAATTAAAACTATTTCTATTTTTATATTTAAACTTTTTTATTCAATTGTCAACACTGCAACATTCTCTATTTTTTCAACTAAAACTATAGTTGAAAACAATTTGTTTTATACTTTGTATAACAATGGCACATTAAACCCCACAAAACATGTAAAATTTCCAAATCTGTCTGTTACAAAATGACAGTGCCAAGCATCGGGATCAAAAAATAATTGAACATACATGTATATGTGTATGATATATTATTGATAATGTATTTGCATTTATTACAACAAAGACGTGCTTCCACTATCAATTCAAGCAGTAGCCATTTTATACTCCATATACTCTCTTTAATTCTTGCTGAAGTTTTGCTTTGATTAGAAACTGCCTGACTACAAGCACCTTTTTCTGCTGCATTACCAAATGCAACTCTTTTCATTGTTACCAATGAACCCTGGTTTTTCCAGGTACACATCAAAAAACATCTATCTGGAACCTGTTCCTCTTTAACAAAAATCATGAAAATAGCTCTATAATAAATTAGCACTACAGATACTTCATTCACTTTATGTTATACAGTCACTCTTTGTTGTTCATGTGAATGATGGTGAAACACAAATGATATAGGTGTGTCTGATGACCACGCCCCTTTCAACATCAAGTCTTTTAAACCTTTTTTATCAGTAGAATGATGCCACTGAGACAAGTCAGAATTACAGTCCGAGTCGTCCGATGGAGGCTTTACTTGTATATTATTCACACATCTTCTACACTTAAACCTGCAATATAAAACACATACGTGTACAAGTATTAACAAGACCAAGTGGAAACCAGTTATATAGATTTAACTGTTTCATCTACACAAATGAATTATGGAATAAATAAACATTCTAAGATTGAAAGAATAGGAAACAGGTGAAAGGAGATATATTATGACAGGGTCATTATGTGAGTATCTGTATTCGAGTCTCAAGGATTTCACAAGAACAGATCATAACATGTGCTTCTGCCTTGAGAGATCTTGGCCTAACAAAATCAACAATAGCCAAATAAGTAACGTCAGAAATTGATGTATACTATTATTAAATATCGTCACAAAGATCCATAGAAAATCTTATGTATTATCTAAACCATACAAGTAGTATAACTGCATAGAATAACTTTATATTCAAGTATCATCCTATAAAGTCAATGTATAACAAATTGACATATCAGATAAAATGTCTCTGACTACTATCTTATCTTCATACTAAAACTCTGGTGTCCTCATGTCATGTTGAAATTCAATCCTCTTGATTCATCACACTAAAAATGTCTCCAAATCTTTCTTTATTACAACAATAAGCTTTCTTGTGTTTGGCGAAGAATTTTCTCTATGGTCCATGCTTGAGATCATAATTTTAAAATTCATGTATATCTTCTTGTATTATAGTTTCAAGTTTCACACAAACTGTTAAGGTCAAATATCAACTTTGCAGCTAACTTGTGAAGGAACAGCTAAGATGCCTGAGTAGAACTATTGATCTTCTATTAAAGCTTCCTCACATGAAAGAATTCATAGTCCCTGTATTTAATCTGATCACAGTACAGACAGATGAATTCGAGTTAGTGACCTTAACCACACCACCATAGAGGATCATCAAGTGATAATATAACAAGTTGATGAAATGTTCTGATGTAAACAATTTCATTTCAGTTGTTTCTCTATTTGAAGAGAAATTGTAAGCCTTTTACATGATAACAAAATATTACACATTTCTAGATGATTTGTCTCCTCTCTTCATACAGATTATGACAGAGACAACTGTAAGTGCTGGAAATATTGAATATTTACAGGAATGGTTTTGAAAAAAAATTAGAAGAAATTCCAATTTCATTAAAGAGAAGTTTGAAATGCAGAGAGGTTAGTTTATACAGAATTTATTTGAGTTCAATTTTGTAAAAAGCAATTAGCTTATTGACACCTTCACTAATCCATTCCAGTACTAAGCAATGAGTGTAAAGTTTCTTGCTCATGGAGATAACGGCCTCCTCCTGATGGGGATTGAACCAGTGCAGCTAGCAATCCTTAAATTAATAGTCTACTTTAACCACTTGAAGTTGACTAAACTTTGCTATACTGCCATGTGTAGACAGTTATATAAGATGTTGATCAGAATTAACTCTGACATTGCCATAAAAAATATACAAATTTAACAAATATGCTTACAGCCAATAATCTATAAATGAAACAATTTTTTTTCTGCCCATCTCTCCAGCAACGAGCCATAGCTTGTTCATCGTTAGCCGGGTTCCAGTCAGGATCAAACATCACCAGCCGATTTGCACCAATAAGATTTAAACCACAACCACCTGCCTTGCTACTCAGCATAAATATAAACTCAGGACTCTGAGGGAGAAAGAAAAAAAAACATGAAAAAGGGTAGCCTACATCTTTGTTTTGTTTACAAAAGTTGTGCATATCTTATTTTGATTGTTTATTTCTTCTAAATGTTGCTAAAATTCTTTTATATTTATTCTTGCATAAAAACTTCGCATGCAGGCATACATTAATGCATGACAAAACATACATAAACTGATTCTCATAGCCACATGCCTTCAATGTTATTTTTAATGAGAGTGATTCATAAATACTATCACGGCGCAATGTAAAAAACAGCTCAATGCAATGATGGCACCTGTAGTTTTATAATCAGGACAGGACTGTTAATGTCTAGCATGTGGAAAGCACCCAACAAGCAATTGTTTCTTTATACATTATACAAATAAAATTCAAAATGCAGAATGACCAATTTGGACATATACTTTTATGCAAGAAAATTGCTAATGCACCTTTTTCTGCGTTAACATCTGTTAAAGCCCTCAGACATATAAAATGCTTTCAATGTGTCCTTGTGCTTCTGCAGATGATCATGCACAAACAAATGTGCATTAACCCTCTTATAAAATACAAACATACATCAAAAACAACCAATTTCAAAATTCACAAGTTATTATACAGATGTTTTATGGGTTTGGTTTTTTTGGGGGGGGGGGCTTTACGTCACACCGACACAGTATGGGTCATTTGGCGACGTTCCAGCTTTACTGGTGGAGGAAGACCTCAGCTGCCCTTGCGTGCATTTTCTCAGACACAAATGGGCACCTGAGTAGAACCACCGACGTTCCATAAGCTAGCTGGATACCTTCCTCACATGAAAGAATCCAAAGTCCCTGTCGGGATTCTAACCCACAGCGGTGAGGGGCAAGTGGTTTGAAGTCAACGACTTTAACCACTCGGCCACGGACGCCCCAGATGTTTTATGAAATAACAAAATAATGCAAAGATTTACTAAGTAAAAATAGTAGGAAGATAGTTGAATACTGCAATCTAGCCATAAATATATACTGGTGACCTAATACTTTAAATCATAAGAACACATTTGGTTGAATGTGAATCAGAATAAAGCAAAACATGTAGTTTAAATGTTAAATCATCATATTTATACAATCTAACAGTTACTACTTGATCCTGATGAAGGTTCATTAAGAACTGAAACCGGTAGATTATTGAATTACTCAACCTGCACTGGTGTGGATGTGTTGTATTTCTTCCTTATTTTGATTTCTAACAGTTACTATTATAAAATGTTTAAATGTGGTAGGTGAGATATGATATATCTAATACATCTACATCAATATACTACAGTATGAAATGGTGACCTTTTAAAGTAACAATACTAACAGTTGGATTATTGAAGCTTTCTACAACTTTAGCTCTCTTCTTAATTGTCATTGATCCATCCAGTCTAACAAATATATACCTGAAATATTAAACACATTGTGTAAAAATAAGATTCTAACACTATCGGAATTTTTGCTATATAAACAAAGAAGGCACGAAGCGTGCATTATTCTACAACAATGCACACGCCGTTCTTATTATCTCCCTGTGTAATATATTGAGGGTGCCATTTTGTTTGAAAATCTGATAAATAAAAAACAATTTTTTGTCGAATTTTGTTGTGAAAACCATCTAGAATGGAAGAAAATGGTCTAAATAAGAAAATGAATCTGAACACCAATATCTTTAATTCAGTCGTTAACGCTGTACAGACGTTTACATGAAGTATTGTTTACATGACGTCACAATGTAGCGCCAAACAGCACGTGCAAAACAATCAAATCAAGTACGCCATTTTAATGTCGCAAACAAGTTAAGTTTTACATTTATTTCACTTTTAATAATTTGTATTTCGCTAAAAAAAGTATAATGTGAAATAAAATAAACAAACAAAGTTTTCTCAACGTTTTCAAAATTCGTTATTCTCAAAATGTTTCTACACACGGAAGATTTAACAACAGTTTTTTCAACCCACTGGAACAGCCTTTAAAGAATATTTCTATTGGAAACTCTGAGGCGAAAACAAATTTAACCACCAAACATTAAGTCCAACATTATAATAATAATTATATTTTTTTCTTGGGGTGTTAGAATGGAAATATATATTAATTCTTTGTGCATTATAATACAATAATGCATGTTTTTCGTTCAACTGCTTTGTAATTAATCACTCAGGCCTATCGGCCTTCGTGATTATGTTACTACGCATTTGAATTCAAACCATGCATTATTCTACAACAATGCACTCAGAATTGATATCTATTTCCTAATTATAACTGATTTTAAGAATTCTAGCTTTCTATTACATTGGCAAATTTCCACTTGTCCTGCCAGACAAGCATACAACGATTTTGTACTCGTCCTGCATCGATGTCTACTTGTAAATACCAGCGGACGAGTGGAATTTTTTAACCATGGCCCCTATATTTGGAACATTGGTGTATAAGTCTACAGTGAAATATCTAAAGTTTGAATCCAACAGAAATTTCTATCACTTCATTTATTACAACCACCTGCATAGAAGACTTAAAGGCAGCAATTATCGCAAGATTATATATGAGAAAATGAGTAATTTAATTAAACTTATAAAACTCACCCTCTCAATCTACAGAGTTTTTCAAACAAGTCAAGAGTCTGTGTATAATTGGATACCAGGACAACTTTGTCACTGCTGGAAGACTTTATCATAGCTAATAAACAGTCTAATACTAGGAACTTTCCTGAAACATACAAACATTTCTATGTACTAAGAATGATTTGAAAATAATTACTTTGTATGGAAATGATTGTAACCAATATATGTACTATGATAAGGGTAGAATCTTCAATGTACATGCACTTCATTCTGTGTTATTTTGTGTGAAAATATATACATTTATAGAGCATGTTCAATACAGCACAAGCAAGTGAAGACAACAACAATATCAAACAAATCGTTTTACAAATCATGAAATAGACAAAGTATTTTTGCTTAAAAAGGCTTTAAATCAATGAAAAACAAGAATGTCGAACGACACATATACCCCCCTTTCTAGCCATTGACTCACATAATTGGTAATTTTATTACAGAAACTTGCCAAAAATGGGTACATGGAAGTGTTCAATTATGGAAAAATCAACAAAAACCATTTTGACATTTAAGGTCCCTGTGACCTTGACCTTTGACCTAGTGACCCCAAAATCAATAGGGGTCATCTACTAGTGATGACCAATCACTATGTGAAATATGAAGACTTTGTGATACATACTTTTCAAGATAATCAGCGGAAACCATTTTGACATTTAAGGTCCCTGTGACCTTGACCTTTGACCTAGTGACCCCAAAATCAATAGGGGTCATCTACTAGTGATGACCAATCACTATGTGAAATATGAAGACTTTGTGATACATACTTTTCAAGATAATCAGCGGAAACCATTTTGACATTTAAGGCCCCTGTGACCTTGACCTTTGACCTAGTGACCCCAAAATCAATAGGGGTCATCTACTAGTGATGACCAATCACTATGTGAAATATGAAGACTTTGTGATACATACTTTTCAAGATAATCAGCGGAAACCATTTTGACATTTAAGGTCCCTGTGACCTTGACCTTTGACCTAGTGACCCCAAAATCAATAGGGGTCATCTACTAGTGATGACCAATCACTATGTGAAATATGAAGACTTTGTGATAAATACTTTTCAAGATAATCAGCGGAAACCATGTGGTCTACCGACGGACAGACCGACAGACCAACAGACAGACAGACAGACCGACATTAGCAAAACAATATACCCCCTCTTCTTCGAAGGGGGGCATAATAACGATTGTTCAATTACTGTATATTAATCAATGACCAAACAAGTATAAATTGATAATATGATTTTTGTCTTATGCAACCACTTTAAATTTCCAATGATATGGATAAACAATGCAACACTGGTAATTTACCTGAGAGTTCTGGTTTGACAGTTCTGAGATTATGACCAGCAGGGAACATATCAATCATTCCTTCAAAACCATCAGCCTCTTCAACACATTTCTCATAAATAAGATCAGGATCTAAAATATAACAAGTCTGATCTGAATACAATCATTTTTTTAACAAAAAATTTCAGGAGGCTAAATTATTAATATCATTAATCTTTTTTATTCATTTTTTTTATTTCACTTATTTATTTTTTGGTTTGGTTTTATGTTGTTCCAACACAGTACAGGTCATATTGCGAGTTTCTAGCTTTACTGGTGCAGGAAGACTTCAGGTCAGTCAGGTGCCACTCCATGCATTTTTTTCAGGCACAAACAGGCACCTGTGTAGAACCACTGATGTTCCATAAACTAGCTGGATTGCTTCTTGACATGAACGAATCCCTAGTCCCTTGTGGGATTCAAACCCACAGCAGTGAGGGGCGAGTGGTTTGAAGTTAACAATCTTCACCACATGGATGTCCCTCGCTATTGCTAAGAATATTCTCCAAATATTTCTTAACTAAGACAGCATATCATCAATTGCTAAAAATATGTTTCTCAACTTATTCATATAAATTATATAAATCTCTAACATTTCATCTTTTTCTATCATTTTGATTCACATCAAAACTAAAATACTTATAAAGGAAAAACTTAAGTTCTATCTTTTACATTACTTTTCACATTTCTGAGTGAACTGGAATACCAGCCTGATAGCATTTATTTGTAAACATACACAAACGATATTTTGCTTGCTATTCTTTAAACCCAGCAATTAATACCTGGTAATTTTCAGAGATAAATAGAAATGTTCATAGAACTTTACAAAACCTAAAGAATACAAAGACATTTAATGAGATTGGGGATGACCTACGATTGCACAATTTTTTAAGCTGTGTGATAAATGACAGACTGCCGGCAGACTGGTTCCCTGCTTCTGCTTTCTGTAAGCATTCTGCTGATTTAGACTGGACCAAATGTTTATACATTTCTTTTTGGACTGGTGTCAACTCTATACAAATTACTTCTTCAACTGAAAAACAAAACAGTAGAACAGTCTACAAATGATGCAAGTTCAACAATTAATGATAAAGTGATTACTGATCATTTTTATGGTGTTACTTTCACACTGTGATCAAACTATTTGTTATTTAAGAAATAATATATCCCAAACTGTGATTAAATCCCTCAATAAAATCACTGTTTAGAGTTCCAATGCGAGGAATTATACGAGGGCGTAGCCCGAGTGATATAATGATGCGCATCCGAACGACAAACAGTGATTATATCAAGCGATAAAATCACCGATTTGGATATATTATTTCGATTCTAACATGACGTCACCAAATACATGCTGCCGTACCTGATATTCAGCTAAATTGCGCCGATTTGTTTTCGTGCTTATTTTCAGCGTGTCTCATTTTTAGTGGTTAAGTCACATATATAATGATTATGTCACATGTCTAAATATAGAAAGTCAGCAGTGATTTTGTTGCATAATGACAAACACTTTCGGTTCTTCTTTGTTCAATAGGGAAAAATGCGGGTCGTGTTAGAATTTGGTATAATACACATGACATAATTCTTTTTATATTTTGACCTATGGAAAGCAATCAATTTGCTATTCTGTCCATTAAATTTTGTAAATGATAAACAATGTCCTTACTTTTAACAGGTAAATACTGTGTTAACAAAGCCTGTGTTCTTCTGATTATACATCTGTTTACAATGGTGGCCAGCTGAAATCATTACAACATTATTATATATGATATCAACAAAACTGAATTAACTTTCAAATGTAAGACCTGTTGAAGCCATTAATGTTAAACTATAATGACACTATGAAAGCCTGGTAACAGAAAGTTTTACCTGAGCTATTTAATCACAACAATACAATTACATATAAAACTTGTCTAATGCACAACTAAATAAAGTGAAAATCTGAAAATGAAAATCCCCAGGAACATTAGTAGACAAAGTTGATGAAAATACTTCAAGTACATGTATTTTGTTATTATGAGTGAACAAGTGGTTAATTGCTCTTTGTATTAAAATTTATTGTGTTGTGATAAGAAATGATATACAGTCAAATGTGTATTAAGTGACCGCGCAAGGGAAACACCCAAACAGGTTGCTTAGTGAAATGGTCTCTTAAGACAAAGCAAGATAAAAATTCAAAAGACATCTTTTTTTTGCAGTGGGAATGCTTTTCAACTTCATTTAGAAATTTATATAAATGTTTAATAATTAGAACGCTCCGATAATCTAAATGGATGCTAATGTAAAAAAATAACTTTTTAAGTACATGTTTGACATTTCTCCAGAATTCTTAAACTCCTCCGTCTCACAACAATCCAAATACGTGAATATGTTTTCTGTTGTGCATTTTTTATTTGAACTAAACAAACTACATCTAATTCTAATGATTACTTTAATTGCTGATCAAGTTAAAGGTAATACGTCACGCGTATACTTAACTTCATTTGCATACGCTAAAACAGTTTTGGAGTTTTTCACAAATTTATATATTGTGCTTTGATTGTTGACATTAGTGACATTATGAGGCAGTGTTCTCTAAAAACACAATTACTTGACAGGTAAAAGTTGTTGTTTGATGAAAAGATTGATATCAATTAGCTGACTCATTAGCGGTTGCTGGTCGCGTTGAGCAAAAGGCGCTTAATACATTAAAGATATAGACAGGAAATGATCAGGGGGAATTTAAAGTGGTCGCATAAGACAAAAATCGCTTAATACACGTGGTCGCATGGGCAAGTTAGACTGTAGTACAAATATCCTGAGAGAATTTCCTGTAAAGAGAGATTGTAAAAACACTCTCAATGACTGTTGTAAGTAGTGTCAGCATCACCTGTCATTGTATATCTATGTCTTTTATAATTAATTACAAAAAAAAACAACAGTATAACAACATGAATATACTTCTTGTAATTTTTCCATTCCTTTTTTGTGGTCCCCATCAGATGCTGTAGAGTCTCTACCTCTCAAGATTGGTGTCTCAAACTTTCTTTTAAATTCCTGGGCAGTTCCTGAATACATGGAAAATATTGTAAATTAAGAAGCAAGCATGTTTGACAATAAAATAATGCATGTAACTAGAACCACCGGACCAAATGGTATATCAATTCACTTAGAAATATCAACAACAATGTTGATTTTCTATCAAACTTTTTTAGGGGACACAAGGAACCAAAAAATAAAATTTTGAGGGACACTTTTTTCAAAGAGACACAACAAGGGTTTGTACTGGTCACACCTGTGAAGTTCCCTCAAAATACCGCCAGAAGATTGCTCTGTGAAACCTAGACAAGTTTTTTCTATTTTTAGCTCTTGTGGCCATTTTGTGCAGGGAACTGGGACATTCCAGCAATATGCACAAGAAGGGCTGGCACTGATCACTCCTGTGAAGTTTCATGAATACCATGCAAGCAGTTTGACCTGTGAAGGCCAGACAAGGTTCTCCTAGCTCTGGCAAGAATTTTGTGCACCTAAGCTAAACCTGCCTTCAATATACATAACTATAGTTAGTATTTACTTTCATTGAAATCACACAAGCAGATTGTCCAGTGAAAGCGAGACAAGATTTTTCAAGTTTTAGCTCTAACAGTTATCTTGTGCAACGAGGTGGAACATGCCAGTGATATGTAAAACCAGGGTTTGTACTGATCAATCATGTGAAGTTTTGTTAAAAAGTTTGCCCCGTGAAAGCCAGACAAGATTTTCCTTTTTTTTAGCTCTGGAGTCAATTTTGTGCAGCAAGCCAAATGTGCTGGCAATATGCATAACTAGGGCTGGTACCGATCAATCCTGTAAAATTTTGTCGAAATCTTGCTAGCAATTTGATCTGTGAAAGCCATAGGCAAAGGCAAAGGAAAAAACAATATGTATCCAAAAATTTTTTGGGAAACATAATTGCTGTACAAGTTAAAAGATGAAAGTCTCAAAAAGGTCAAATTTCATGGAACTTGTAGGGTTCCTGCAATTATATTTGATGTTCTTCAAATTTATCATTTTGTACACAAAACTTACCTAGAATTCCCTTGTTTACAAAATGTATAAGACTGAAGTATTCTAGTAGGTCATTTTGTATAGGTGTACCAGATAACAAAATTCTACGTCTACAGTTTAAACCAGTCAAAGCTTGGTATGTTTGGTTTTCACTATTCTTTAACCTGTGACCCTGTAATAATCAATACAAAACATTCTTGCTCTTTTAATAACAAAGATAAAAAATCTGATTTTCCTAACAACAATTAGATGAACAGTAAGATTTTTTAACTAACATAACTTTACCTTATTATTTCAGCTTAACGAATGATATTGTATAAAATAATCACCATTAATTTCATTCAATAACTGCATTCTGACATAAGTGCGAAAATAAAGATTCTCAATGGATACTTTTCATTTATAATAATAGAAAATTTTATATATTTTACATGCTTATGATGCGGATGTGGGGGTTAATATGAACACAAACCACATTTGAGCTACGCCACGACAAAACCAAAACAGTGCGTTTGTGACCAGCATGGATCCAGACCAGCCTGCGCATCCTACAAACCCTATTACAAGCAGAGAAACTGATAGCACTATGTTGGTTTTGTCATGGTGCGGCTCATTTATTGTATGTATGTACAGTACCTCGTCACAGATAACCAGTCCAAACTTTCTCCTAAAATGTTTATACAGTAGCCAATGAAAGTCTAAATGTCTCATAACGATATTAATCAACCCAACGAGAATTACTTATTCTTCGAACCTTTCTGTTGCATTGAACGTCGAGCATCGTGAACAAAATATTATACACTCATGAAGAAGTGTCCATTATATTTTGATTTTTCTGGCATAACATGAGCTATGATAAAGTAAATACACTTATAAGTTTTGCTTTCTTAACCTTCAACCTTTCTGCTGCAAACTTTTTAGAACTTACAGTAACAAATTACACTACCCACTGTTATACTGCATCTCATTGAATTACTAATCTCATTATAACATTAAAAGGTTTTGATCACTAAAGTTTCAATAACCCCTGTTTTAAACAAGAGGGCCATGATGGCCCTAGATCGCTCACCTGACTTATCAAACTCATCCAAACAATTACCTAGACAAGCATTCTGACCAAGTCTCATGACAGGTGAGTCAAAAATGTGACCACTACAGTGTTAACAAGGATTATCCATATTTGAGCAGTGCGACCTAGTTTTTTACCCAGGTGACACATATTCAAACTTGACCTAGAAAATCATCAAAACAAACTTTCAGACCAATTTCCAGGATACTTGGATCAAAACAGTAGCAACTAGAGTGTTAACAAGATTTTTTCTATTTTTAGCTCCGGTGACCTAGTTCCACATGCGATTTCGAACTCATCCAAGCAATTACCTAGACAAGCATCCTGACCAAGTTTGATGATAATTGAGTCGAAAAATGTGACCACTAGAATGTTAACAAGGTTTTTCCATATTTGGGCGGTGTAACCTAGTTTTTCATCCACGATGACCCATGTTCGAACTTGACTTAGAAATCATCAAAAACAAACTTTCAGACCAATTAACAGAATATTTGGATCACAACAGTAGCCACTAGAGTGTTAACAAGATTTTTCTATTTTTAGCTCCTGTGACCTACTTTTTCATCCGAGATGACCCATGTTCAATTTATTCCCAGCAATGACCTAGACAAGTTTCCTGACCAAGTTTGATAACAATTGAGTCAAAATTGTGACCACTAGAGTGTTCACAAGGTTTTTCTATTTTTAGCTCCTGTGACCTAGTTTTTCATCCGAGATGACCCATGTTCGAACTCATCCGAGCTATCACCAAGACAAGCATCTTGATCAAGTTTGATGATGATTGATGCAAAAATGTGACCGCTAGAGTGTTAACAAGGTTTTTCTATTTTCAGCTCCGGTGACCTAGTTTTTCATCCGAGATGACCCATGTTCGAACTCATCCGAGCTATCACCTAGACAAGCATCCTGACCAAGTTTGATGATGATTGAGGCAAAATTGTGACCTCAAGAGTGTTAACATGGTTTTTCTATTTTTAGCTCCTGTGACCTAGTTTTTCATCCGAGATGACCAATGTTCGAACTCATCCGAGCTTTCACCTAGACAAGCATCTTGACCAAGTTTGATGATGACTGATGCAAAAATGTGACCGCTAGAGTGTTAACAAGGTTTTTCTATTTTTTAGCTCCTGTGACCTACTTTTTCATCCGAGATGACCCATGTTCAAACTCATCCGAGCTATCACCTAGACAAGCATCTTGACCAAGTTTGATGATGATTGATGAAAAAATGTGACCGCTAGAGTGTTAACAAGGTTTTTCTATTTTTAGCTCCGGTGACCTTCTTTTTATCCGAGATGACCCATGTTCAAACTCATCCGAGCTATCAACTAGAGAAGCATCCTGACCAAGTTTGATGATGATTGGGTCAAAAATGTGACCACTAGAGTGTTCACAAGGTTTTTCTATATTTAGCTCCTGTGACCTAGTTTTTCATCAGAGATGACCCATGTTCGAACTCATCCAAGCAATTGACTAGACAAGCATTCTGACCAAGTTTGATGATGATTGGTTCAAAAATGTGACCGCTAGAGTGTTCACAAGGTTTTTCTATTTATAGCTCCCGTGAATTAGATTTTCATCGGAGATGACCCATGTTCGAACTCATCCAAGCAATTGACTAAACAAGCATCCTGACAAAGTTTGATGATGATTGGTTAAAAAATGTGACCGCTAGAGTGTTCACAAGCAATTGTGGACGTACGACGGACGACGGACATTCACCGATCCTAATAGCTCACCCTGAGCAAGCTCAGGTGAGCTAAAAATCCCATCATGTAGCTATGAACCAGATAAAAACTCCAACTACACAACTACACTAAGACTTTATGACAAATACACAAAATTTCATCCCTGCCCTTGACCTTTCACCATTATCATCTTTTTTATAATAATCATGTACATGCAGATATTATGAACTTGACACAAAGTTTACAGATTTTTTAAAACATGCACACAAGGACAGGGATATAACTATACATTTCCCTGAGTCTAACTTATGGTAGGGGCATAAAAGCTGGCCTTCATGGCAGCACTTCCAGTATCAACTGCATTAAACAACGTCAGAAAAAACAACATTGTTCAGTGAATCAAAACAATTCTATCCAATTCAAATTGGTTAAGATTCATTCAAAAGTTAGAATGTTTAATATCTATAAATACTGGCAGCCATCTTGATAAGCAGAACACAATGATGTTAGTTAATTCTGTATATTTCTATCAAAGGATCATCAGGTATAAAAGCTTATTTCTATTTTCTATTATTTCAGGTTGTAATGTTCCCTAAATGTATCTTCTATCTTTAGCTCATATGGCCATATTGCTCATTGAACTGCTACACTTTTAGCCTTATTTTTTGTTTCATAAAATTCTGCAGACAACAAACAAGACTGTCAAAATATTACACCTTATGCATTCTGTGTACATGTGAGATCACAGATAGTATAAAATACTCACTCAGGTTTCTATCAATATCACTTTTTGAACCACTGTCAACAGCTAGTGCATTTATCTTCGTTCCCAACCATTTATTCAGCTCGTTGTACCAGTTCTGTTAAAAAGCATCATATCATTTAACACTGTTATTTTAACAGTATCTTAGCTCCATTGTGATGAAAGCTTGAAGTTTAACCACTCTTGAACCTGCTTCTTGAAACTAACCAGTATTGAAGTCAAGTGAGACAAGAGGGCCATGATGGCCCTGAGGTCGCTCACCTCTATATAGCCCCCCCCCCCCCCCCCCCGGGCCAATTTTTACCCAAGGGCTTTTTATTTGAACAGACTTGGTAGACACCCATAAGAAGATGTTTCATGCTAAACATCTAAGTTCTAGCTCATTGGGTTTTTTAAAAGAAGATTTTTAAGTTTTTACTATACACATATAGTTAAAAACAATGACACCCCTGGGTCAGGGCCAGTTTTTGACCCCCGGGCTTTTATTTGAACAAACTTTGTAGATATTTACTTAAAGATGTTTCATGTATAATATCTAAAACTCAAGCTATTTGGGTTTTTTCAAAGAAGATTTTTAAGTTTTTGCTATACACATATAGGAAAATCAATGACCCCCCGGGCAGGGCCAGTTTTGACCCCAGGGCTTTTATTTGAACATACTTGGTAGACACCCATTAGAACATGTTTCATGCTAAATATCTTAGCTCTAGCTCTTTGAGTTTTTTAAAAGAAGATTTTTTAAGTTTTTTACTATATGCATATAGGGAAAATCAATGACCCCCTGGGGCGGGGCCAATTTTGACCCCAGGGCTTTTATTTGAACATACTTGGTAGACACTCATTAGAAGATGTTTCATGCTAAATATCTTAGCTCTAGTCTTTGGGTTCTTTAAAAGAAGATTTTTTAAGTTTTTACTATATGCATATAGGGAAAATCTATGACCCCTGGGACGGGCCCAATTTTGACCCCAGGGCTTTTATTTGAACAAACTTGGTAGACATTCACTAGAAGATGTTTCATGCCAAATATCTAAGCTCTAGCTCTTACGGTTCTTTAAAAGAAGATTTTTTAAGTTTTTACTATATGCATATAGGGAAAATCAATGACCCCCCGGGGCGGGGCCAATTTTGACCCAGGCTTTTATTTGAACAAACTTGGTAGACACTCACTAGAAGATATTTCATGTCAAATATCTTAGCTCTAGCTCTTTGGGTTCTTTAAAAGAAGATTTTTTTAAGTTTTTACTATATGCATATAGGGAAAATCTATGACCCCCTGGGGCAGGGCCAATTTTGACCTCAGGGCTTTTATTTGAACAAACTTGGTAGACACTCATTAGAAGATGTTTCATGCTAAATATCTTAGCTCTAGCTCTTTGGGTTCTTTAAAAGAAGATTTTTTAAGTTTTTACTATATGCATATAGGGAAAATCAATGACCCCCTGGGACCGGACCAATTTTGACCCCAGGGCTTTTATTTGAACAAACTTGGTAGACATTCACTAGAAGATGTTTCATGCCAAATATCTAAGCTCTAGCTTTTACAGTTCTTTAAAAGAAGATTTTTTAAGTTTTTACTATATGCATATAGGGAAAATCAATGACCCCCTGGGGCTGGGCAAATTTTGACCCCAGGGCTTTTATTTGAACAAACTTGGTAGACACTCACTAGAAGATGTTTCATGCCAAATATCTTAGCTCTAGCTCTTTGGGTTCTTTAAAAGAAGATTTTTTAAGTTTTTACTATATGCATATAGGGAAAATCAATGACCCCCTCAGGGCGGGGCCAATTTTGACCCTAGGGCTTTTATTTGAACAAACTTGGTAGACACTCATTAGAAGATGTTTCATGCCAAATATCTAAGCTCTAGCTCTTACGGTTCTTTAAAAGAAGACATTTAAAGATTTTTCTTTCGGTTGCCATGGCAACCAGAGTTCTGCATGAAATGGAATTCTTTGAACAATCTTGATAGAGCTTCATACAAAGAGTATTCCTGCCAAGTTTCATTAACATTGGCCTTGCGGTATCATAGAAGATGTCCTTAGAATATTTAAAATGTGGACGGACGACAGACGACGGACGCCATTTGGATGGCCATCCTTAAAGCTCACCTGCACTTTGTGCAAGGTGAGCTAAAAAAAATGGGTGTGACCCTAGAAAGAATTGAACCCATGATTCCTGGGTTGAGAAGCAGACATATTAACCAAATCTCCAAGATACAATCATGAACCATATGTAAGTTGCCAGGGCATTTTTATTATATGAAGGGTCTCAACATCTCTTTAAACAAGAGGGCCATGATGGCCCTAGATCGCTCACCTGACTTATCAAACTCATCCAAACAATTACCTAGACAAGCATTCTGACCAAGTCTCATGACAGGTGAGTCAAAAATGTGACCACTACAGTGTTAACAAGGATTATACATATTTGAGCAGTGCGACCTAGTTTTTTACCCAGGTGATACATATTCAAACTTGACCTAGAAATCATCAAAACAAACTTTCAGACCAATTTCCAGGATACTTGGATCAAAACAGTAGCAACTAGAGTGTTAACAAGATTTTTCTATTTTTCGCTCCGGTGACCTAGTTTCACATGCGATTTCGAACTCATCCAAGCAATTACCTAGACAAGCATCCTGACCAAGTTTGATGATAATTGAGTCGAAAAAGTGACCACTAGAATGTTAACATATTTGGGCGGTGTGACCTAGTTTTTCATCCAAGATGACCCATGTTCGATCTTGACTTAGAAATCATCAAAACAAACTTTCAGGCCAATTAACAGAATATTTAGATCACAACAGTAGTTACTAGAGTGTTAACAAGATTTTTCTATTTTTAGCTCCTGTGACCTAGTTTTTCATTTAAGTTGTCCCATGTTCGAATTATTCCCAGCAATGACCTAGACAAGTTTCCTGACCATGTTTGATGACAATTGAGTCAAAATTGTGACCACTAGAGTGTTAACAAGGTTTTTCTATTTTTAGCTCCTGTGACCTAGTTTTTCAATTGAGATGACCCATGTTCGAACTCATCCGAGCTATCACCTAGACAAGCATCTTGATCAAGTTTGATGATGATTGATGCAAAAATGTGACCGCTAGAGTGTTAACAAGGTTTTTCTATTTATAGCTCCGGTGACCTAGTTTTTCATCCGAGATGACCCATATTCAAACTCATCCGAGCTATTATCTAAACAAGCATCCTGACAAAGTTTGATGATGATTGGGTCAAAAATGTGACCACTAGAGTGTTCACAAGGTTTTTCTATTTTTAGCTCGTGTGATCTAGTTTTTCATCAGAGATGACCCATGTTCGAACACATCCAAGCAATAGACTAGACAAGCATTCTGACCAAGTTTGATGATGATTGGTTCAAAAATGTGACCACTAGAGTGTTCACAAGGTTTTTCTATTTATAGCTCCTGTGACCTACTTTTTCATCCGAGATGACCCATGTTCGAACTCATCCGAGCTATCACCTAGACAAACATCCTGACCAAGTTTGATGATGATTGGGTCAAAAATGTGACCTCTAGAGTGTTCACAAGGTTTTTCTATTTTTAGCTCTTGTGACCTAGTTTTTCATCCGAGATGAGCCATGTTCGAACTCATCCGAGCTTTCAACTAGATAAGCATCCTGACCAAGTTTGATGATGATTGAGGCAAAAATGCGACCGCTAGAGTGTTCACAAGCAATTGTGGACGTACGTCGTACGACAGACGACGGACATTCACCGATCCTAAAAGCTCACCCTGAGCAAGCTCAGGTGAGCTAAAAAGCTACCAAGAGCAGTAAGGGTTTACTGATCTAAATTCAACAACCTTTAAACATAAGTTATAAAGGCCCCTAAACAGTACATACACATCTACAATATCCGACACCGGTTTTTCAACAACACTATATTCAAATACATGATTGGAGTAAATCTTCAGTCTCCAGTAATTCGAATAATCGAGGTTGGACTGTATTTTATTTGTAAGTCAAATACAGTAGGCAAAAAGTACATACAAATTGAATTTATATATGTGCTTCAACAAAGGTGCAAAATATCCAGAGGTATTTAATTTATAAGTCAATGGTGTCATCTCTTCATAATGTTTATCTGATGATGTCTTACCTTGACCAAACTACTAGGACAAACTATAACAGCTTTCTCTATTGTAGGACAGCAGTCTGGACTTTGTCGCTGAAATTTAATCAAATGTATACAATAGAAATTTTGTTTTATCATAAAATGAATTTTATTTATTTCAATAGGTGTCATTTTTTATGTAATGAGCTTACACCATAACCAAATTTGTCTACAGTTCATGTGCCTTGTATGTAAAGCTGTCTATAAATATAATCGCTTTTGGTAAGGAATTAGAAAAACTGTCAAATCGGTAATATTTACACTTTATTTCTTTTTGTTTAAAAAAGTTAATAAAAAGAATTTACTAGTTTTTTGTTGTTTTTTTTTTAATTTGTTATACAATCCAAGCAAATGAGAGAGCACTTCATTTATTATTTATCTGATTATCCGAGGTACTTTGAAGTACAGCTAAAAACCTGTATTTGTTTATCCTCCATTATTCATAAAAATTCCAAGCTGAACACAGATTCATTTCTGTTTTTCCACTGGGATTTAAAATTAAATAAACAACTGTATTCTATTTTACCCACCAATAAGGTCCATGCCAATGTAATACACTGTAGTGTTTTCCCTAAACCCTGAAATATATAAGACAAGTGGCATGAAAAAAATACTACGACTTTATATAGAAATCCATTATTTCTTAACTTTAATTTAAACTGGATTTCTTAGGAACTTAACAACTTTATAGAATGTAAAAGACTTAATAATCATTGCATGAAATTAAAAAAAAAGATTAATCTGTTAAAATAAAAGAATTTGGGGAAAAAAATATTTAGAAAATAATTTTATTATAAAATATTTATTGTTAGTGGAAACATTACCATTTCATCAGCCATGATACAACCATAGTTGTCTGGTATCTGTACACCAACTACACAGTCATACATAAACTTCACCCCCTGAAACATTTCATATACACTTCACTAATCTAATTGGCCACAAATTAACATTCTGTTTTGTTAAGTCTTTAAGTTGTTACATTTTTCTGGTCTTTCGGGAGCATTGAGTCCAGCACTTTTAAGTGTTAAGAACTGAGTACTGCTAAAGCTGGTGCTTGGGGTGTGAGGGATGTTGCACTTTTCATTATCCACGGTGCATATCCATATCGGTACCCTCTTTGCGAAATCTGCTCAAACGGTACCCTCTTTGAACATGCACAGGTCATTCTCTGCTAAAAACAAACCAGCGATGGATACCAATCCAGTAAAATTTCATTGTAATAGGGAAAGGAAGAATGACACGTAGAAAAGATGTATACCACGGAACATTAGAATGTTTTATTTATGTGCTGATTTGTCATGTGCCCGATTTTCATGTACTGCAACTGCTACAAAAAATCGACATGTCTTGCCTCGCCCATCACCTCGACATATTTTTCGGGCTGAAATGAACCTGTGGCTTGATTATATATGCATCATACATATTTAATATGTTCATATACATATCATCTTCGGACAAATGGCAGTATATTGTCAAAAATAAATGTAAAATTCATAAAAACACCCTACTTTAAGTTTTGCAGCGGCACGGGCTACCTCTCTTCATTTGAATTTTTATATCACAGGTACCCTCTCATTTTTGAACACATAGGTACCCTTAAAGCACGACATATGCTTTTATTTGCATTAATCGTTAAGTATGTATGTAATATTTCTTACTTTTATGTAAATATTACATACCTAACGATTAACGCACATAAAAGCATATAACATAATTATTGTCCTGACAGATTTTCTGTACAACCAGTCTACTACATGTAAACTGGTTTCAAAAAAAAATAACTGCCACTTTTACCTGATTGGCAATGACCCTGAACAGTGTCATCTCACACCATATTGTTTGTCACAAACAACACAGAGCAACATAACATAACATAACATAAATTTTTTTATTTAACATAAAATTGTAAATATACAATTTATAGTCAAATCATATTCTGTATAGTGTAAAGTGTTACAAATTACAATTAGCCGAGAAGTATTGTTAACCAGTATGAACAAATGTTATGATATATGTAACAACAGAGTTTGCATAAGAAATACTTATACATGTAAGAAACAAATGTACTTAAACAAAGAAGAAAAAATTATTTGTTAACGTTGCCAAGAAGTATTGTTGACAAATATAAACAAAGGTAACGACATAATTGCATAAAAATACTTATGCATGTACACAGTAGAACGAGATTTGTTCACGTGCCGAGAATTATTGGTGACAAGTATAAACATAAATACACTTAAATATGTAAGAAGCTAAGTAGAAAGATATTTGTTAACGTTATATCATATCCACAAATCAAACGGCAAGTATAATATTTCTAAGATGACATAACCGTTGTATATGTACTAATCATTTATTGTCATAGTTATCTCCCATTTACTTGTAATCATAAGAAAAAAAGTATGTTATCGGATATTAAATTTACTTGTAATCATAAGAAAAAAAGTATGTTATCGGATATTAAAATCTTAGGTTATGTCCTCTCTTTAAATGCGTAGTACAGATAACTTGCCAGATTATTAATTGTTTTGATATTTGTGCTTGTCATTAGTGTTTCGAATTTCTGCATTGAAGGCCATCTACAAAAATATGGTTTAAAAAACTTTCTACGTAAATTGTAATATTTCGGGCATATTAATAAGAAATGATATTCTGTCTCTACTAAATTTAGTGAACAATTTCGACATTTTCTGTTTTCTCTTGGAATATTATCATGCCTTCCTTTTTCTATTTCGAGATTATGAGCTGATAGTCAAAAAGAGCTGTATCATCAGCAAAAAGTAGCATAAATAATTTTAATTCATGTACGGTGAAAATTCCATCAATGTTACTATTAATGTTATGAATTATGTCATTAACGAAGAATAAAAATAAAAGACTTGAACTTGGGTCACCTTGTTTTGCACCTATGTTTGAGGTGAAGTTTGGTGATATCTCTTTTTTAAACCTTACCGCTGATTTTACGCTGCTGTACATGCTTTCAATTGCTTTTACAAATTTTGAACTAACATTTTCCTGGATTAGTTTTTTGAAAGATAAACGAACGTTGTAATTTATCAAAGCACTTTTCAAAGTCTACAAAGGCTATGTATAATTTATTTTTATCAGAAAGAGTTTTTACTATTATTGAGTGAAGTATAAATATGCAATCTGTAGTTGATTTTCCTGTGTTTTGGAATCCGTATTGATTATCTATTATAGTTTTATGTTTTATAGTCCATGATGTTAGGCGATTAAGTAATACCTGTGAATATATTTTAGCAATAATGTTTATCAAAGTTATACCCCTATAATTTTTGGCATCTTCGAGGTCACCTCCCTTATGTATAGGAACATGCTGACATCAATGTCCAAATTCAAGAACAACAGTTCCATTTTATTTTTCTCCAAAATAATACCAATTAATCTTGAGAAAGCATCATAATGATGTCCTTATAAGTATATTAAGGTGTTTTACATGATAGTACATGAATTCATGGTTAATATTTACTTCTAAATTTATATGATATGAAAATATAAGATATAAACAATACAGGAAATATATAAACTCACTTCTCTCTGATGTGGTCGAAGAACCTTTGACAGTATTGGATCCACCACAATGTGTACAGGCTGCTTCTCACTATACAAATACATCAATACTATAAGTTTTATAATACTGCACATTTGTAATGTTGCTTTTCATTGGATAATCGTTATGTTAAGTTTTATATACACAGCTACCATCAATTCATGAAGAAATCTCACCTTTTTCTCTAAATAAGGAAATCTGCGGTATTATAAATTAACTATAAATATTCCTGACAGGTTATATGGCCCTATAAAAATGGTTGCTTGTAAACATAACCCAAGCTGTTATACAAATAGGACAATACTATAAGTTATATAACCATTCTTTCCCACTTTACATACTGTAACCCAATTTATATTCGCGAATACAAATTTTCGCGTTTTGCCGATGTCGGACATATTCGCGAATATTAATTTCCGCGTTTTCTTGATTTCCGAAAAAAAAATTCGCGGATTGGGAAGTCCGATGGGGCAGTAAAATCCATTAGCCAACTATTAATCTTCAATAATTGAGATCATTTTTGGTGTCTTTAATGGGATTAACAATACGCTAGCCTTATATTGTACATGTATTGGTAAGTGAAGTGTGGTCACAATTCAGCAAAAAAAATTCTCTATATATGTACATGTACGCATCGTTCGTCTTCATTTTATCTAGAAAAGTCTTTAAGAAATTCAATTTAAGCGTTTCATAAAAAAAATACCTTCTCAAATCAGGCATCGAACCCACGCCGATAAAATTATGTTATATGAGTCCGCAATCTAAACAATTGAGCTATACAGGCTGTTAAGTTTAAAGGGTAAATATCGATACAAGTATGAAACCATTTTGTATTTCACTGTTTGTAATTATGTACACCCAATACCCTTTTGTGATGCTCGATAGGTTTATACCACCTTTGTCTTACCAATTCACTCAAACAATCCAAAAAACAATAGCCTTTTGTGATGCTCGATAGTTTTCTCACTTTTGTCAAACGATTTATTCAAACATATATTTTAAAATAAGTGCGAGTACTTTGTATGCATATAATTAGTATAGAAGTGTAAATATGAAGAAACTTAAAACTGACACATATAGTACCCTATACGGAACGTGATTGACAATTGGCCTACTAGTATTTCATAAACTGTATAAAAATGTGGATGTTTATTTTGATTGCTATATTGACATAGAGTTCTTTTGATATTTATAAAATAGTAGTAGTTTACTTGGTTTGTGTTTTTATTGCTTTATACAATTCATTACTTCCTAACAGGTGCCCGTAAAATTCGAATATATCCGGTCAAGTAGCTTTGCATAACCACGTCTAAAATAAAAATTTCTCTCCAATTTATTCGCGAAATCGTGCGGACTTATTCGCGCAAACAAATATTCGCGCTTCGTGGCCATCCGCGAATAAAGCGAATATTAATTGGTCGCGAATATTCGTTGGGTTACAGTATTTAAGCTACAAACCAATATGAATAGTAAATATTTCTTGTTGTTTTCTGATTTCAATGTTATACACATCATCAATCTGAAGTCACATGACAATTTTTCATCTTGACTGGAGAACACAGATTCTTTGTCCCTTCTGAGTTTGTAAAAAGCCCTTTCAGGCATTTATGTTGAACCACTGACATAGTTAAGTCTATACAAAATATATTTTAGTTCTAGTGTAGGAAGTGATAAGCTTATAGAGACACTCTAAAATCTGTTCCTGGAAACCAACCAGTATTGTGCAATAAGTGTAAAATTACATGCTCCAGGAAACAACAGTTTGCCCTTGACAGGGTTTGAACCAAAACAGCTTCAGATCCTTAGATAACTTACACATCAATTTTAAGTTGGTCATGGGCAGACAACTCTGGTGGTATATAAAGAACAAGTGCACCATCTTCAAAGGGGTCATGTAAGGGTTGTCTTGCCCCCTGTCTTCTTACTCCTAATGCTTTGTTTAAAGAGGAACCTAAAAAAATATCAAATTTAGAAAAAGCAATAAACAACTGAGGTAGAATTTTTCTGTTTAGCTATTGGTGTATATTATCTCTAAAAACATGAAAATCCTGCAGAATGTGAAAACATATACAAATTGTTTTCTATTTAACTTATTACTGTACTCATAAGCTTTATAATGTCCATATTTCAGAAACAGTATTAGGAAAAATAGTTGAAAAATAAGCCAAGGATAACAAATTTAAAGCTTTTAAGTTGTTGTTATTTACCATTTTTGACAATGTACAAAACCTGCCATATTATGAATTCTTTTTAGCCATAAAATAAGGTAAAAAGTAAAGTCAGGGAGTGTGGGTCTCAAAAACAGCCAAATGATGAATAATACTTGGAATATTTTGACTGCTTTTTTTGCCATAAGGAATAGAAGGGGAGGATTGGGGAAGCTATTGTTTATAGCTGTACTTCAAGGAATGGCTTGGAAGTGTTATATTGGTTTCATAAGCACAACCATATAAACACATCTGCAGATGCTTTCTAATTTCTAGGTGTTTGGCAGTAACTTGCATTTCCCACTGACATCCATAAACAGGCTAAATTTAATCAAATCTGCAACATGTTCAATTCTCTCATACTGGTTTACCTTGTGAGGTTTCCATTTTTGTTTAATTTATGCCCTGGCACACATGCTAGTTATTCTTGAAAATGTCAAACACCTTTCTGGGAAGTAGCCATGTTATTAATTCACACTAGATATATGTTACACCAGACAATTACTCACCTGTGTAATTTGGAATTGGTACTTTAAATGGTTTAGAGAGTATTTTTCTTATAAATGCTTCCTGAAATTGAATCAATAAAATACTTGATAGAAATAAGGTCTTGTAATTCAACCTTCAAATAGCAATCTAAACATTATCTATGCGATTCAAAAGGCATGATTTTGTTTAAGTAAAATTTCATGAACACAAATAGAACAAAAGAAAATTAACTAAAAGTATACTTCTTAAACACTTTTGTTGTAAACAATAAAATATTCATATATTGTACATAAAGATGAAATGAAGGGAGTTAATCCATGACTAACTCAGTTGAAATAATAAGAAGAGTTATCTAGTTTACTTACATGACTAGACAAGCCAGTAGCTGTTTTATCAGGGACATTCTGTATACTCTCTAATGGTTTTCTAAATGGTGAAAGATATTGTTGTGGACTGCCAACATCTAATGTGCAATGCTTTTTGGTCTGAAAATGCAAAATAATCTTTAAGACATATTTTTTCAAACTATACTGTGCTCCTCTTAGTTCACAGTACTTAACGCTTTGAAGCAAGAAAGAAACAACACATGAAACTTAGGGTACAAAAATTGTCATAAGCTATAACATATAGGTATTTTTTGCTGTATGACACAAGGAAACAACAATATACTTAGTCGAAATCATTTTAAATGAGCCAGACGTAAACCATATGTCGGCCATGTTAAAAACAGTATAATTATCATCATTTAAATCGAGGTAATGGTGTTTTATTTCAGTTTTTTCATGTTTCAGTTAAAATTTCTACATGTTATTTTGCATAATTTTAAATACTAAAAGTATCTTTACATTGTAACTCAAAATTTATTTTTTCAACAAACAAGAACATTTAGAAAATGATGATTGTTTCAGACATATGCACAAATTTAATGGACTATTGTTGCTTTTTGCAGAAGTTTGTAAAATGTTGTTCTGTTTTACGTAAAAATCTATAGATTTAAAATATTTTGCACATAAGCTTTGTTGTTTAGGTGTTTGAATAAAATATGTCAATTCCGACCAATTTTAACACTGGTCACATGAAAATATGCCATTACCGTGAAATAAGTGATGACGCAGAATTAGTGATGTTGAGTATACTATAAAATAATTTAAAACAATCATTTATCTATTTATCTGTTATGGAATGGGATATCCACCAGTTGCTTCTTTTTAATTATATGTTAACTAAGCCCATATTTTCTTGACTAATGATAAATGCACACTTTCATTCGACAATTACATCTTAAAATTGAAAATGCATACTGCTAAATGTATTTACACTTCTGATTTAGTACAACTGCACAGTGCGAAAATAAGATTACACTATTAAATACAGCATGTCATGCTTTTTACATTATGAACATTACTTTCTGAGTAAACATAATTATTTTCACTCTGTTCCTTTCCCATTTTTCTTCTTTTCCGATGTTTCCTTTTAAGTCAAAGAAAAAAGACTTTACCAGATTTTAAAAGTTGTCTAAATCGATTTTCTTGAACCAACTTGACTGGGCATAGGTCTGTGCAAAAAAAAAACCTGAGGAATATGAGGTACGGGAAGCGAATCGTACCCCTGATAGGGTGTCACTGCAACAATACTCATGTGTGCAAATACCAAGGCACTGGGAGAAGTAGTAGACTAGCATGATTTAAAAATGTACAGAACTTCAGGTTCATAAAAAATAATATTGATGTTAACTGTTGAATATTATTTTCAATATTGTAAAGCGGTACTGTAAGTTCTATAAATTCCACATTCAGTTCAACTCTTACTCAAAATCTAGATCTAGCCTCAATTCTAGTGGCGGCGTGACCGAGTGGTTAATGCGTCGGATTAGTAATTTAAGGATTGCTGACCACATGGGTTCAAACCCTGTCAGGGGCAAGCCGTTGTTTCCTTGAGTAATAAACTTTACATTCATTGCTTAGTACTGGTTGGTTCCAGGAACAATTCGAGACTTTCAATAAGCTTATAGCTTTCAACACAATCAAACTAAAATAAATTTGTATAACCTAATTCTGGATGTTTAAGATTTGAATTATTTGACATGCTGATTTCCTTCTCACATACATGTACAACAAATTTTTGATAACACAGAGCATTATCTATATACCTGGATGGTTCATTTGATAATACATGTACATGTATACTGATAACATTATGCAATAGTGGTTATTATGTAAACATACTGATACTTTTTTTTCTTTAAATATCAGTCACTTTATTTGTTTGTTTGTTTTCATTGACACTGAGCTATCTACATATCCGAAAAATTTGTAAATGATTGCATGTTACATCACACTTGGTGCCTGTGCCAGTTAAAAAGTTCCATACTAAAATATTACATTCATGCAAGCAAACTAACAACATGAGTACTTGGTCATAAAGCAGTTGTCACAATGCTTTAAGCATGTAGTATTTAATGATGTAATTGCATTTCCCCACTATGCATATATACACACGTACATGATTAGTCGAAATCGCAGTAAACTGAAAAGTTGGCAGTTAGAATATTTTAAAAGTTAAGATGACACTGTCATATAGCAATATGCATTTGTCATAGAGCAAAGAGTTCATTTAATCCAAGGAGCATAAAATGAGCCAACATATACTGAACAAGAGTGCCAGTGCCCATTAAAAATATTTCAGTCACATGAATCCATAAATTCATGACAAAATACAATAGTTCATACATGCATTGTCATTTTTTTCTTATAGATTATGTTAGTAACAGTCTCATGATTGTGAACATTTTTTTGAGAATAATAATTATGTGTATTTTTTACATCAAAACCTGCATATACATATGTAGTAGTTTTGACCATGACCCTATTCAAGAAGCACTTGAATCTCTCAATGCATATAGAAAATATGCCAGTGATTTTCCTGCTTATATAACAGACTCCGATAAAAGGCCTCTTCCCAATTGATATTTTCTTTAAAATCATGCAGTTTTGCCAAAAATCTGAACTTACGCCTGCTTTTTTACTTCCCAAATTAGCAATTTCAGCAAAATCAAGTGACTAAGACCTCTTCCCAATGAAGAGAGAAAAATCACTGTATGCTCTGGAAAAAACTGAACAACACCCGCCATCCACCATAAGGCAATCTCATGATAAGACCCGTTTTTTAAACAGGCCTATAAACAGTAGAAGCATGCATGTACTGGTGAATATCCCCTTTCAAATATCTCTGTATATCAAATTTCATGATCATTCCACATGAATTCAATTTGAATTTGATATTAGTATTGACATAACTGTTTACATAACATTAAAATATCAATGTGTTACATTTTTTTGTTTAAACAGATAGTATTTACCTGTACTATAACAATATGTATACGAAATTATCCCCCCCCCCCCCGCAAAAAAAAAAATAGTGTAAAAAATACATATGCACAAAATAACTTTATGATGACAATATTTATGCAGCAAATATTCCACTGCATATTATCAGAATTGAATATTTGACAGGTTATATAGTCAATTAAACAGTCTTGAGCATAATATTATGTAACATGACCTGCTGACAAGGGCTATGGAAGCTAATGAATGACTATACTGAGACATACAACCTTTGAAAATTTTTATAATTCTTAGCAACTAGTTGTTAGTTTGTAAAAAAAACTAGTTGTGAGTTTGTAAAAAGAGGAAGCAAACAGGGTAAGGGGCGACATACTTCTTACTCACTGCCCGTTTATAAACTTTACAACATATCACACCTTTGAGAAAATTAGAAAATATAGCAGATATCACCCTCTATTTTTTCGTACAATAAAAGTATAATAGTTTGTTTGTTTTTTGGGGTTTTACATCACATCGACACAGTATAGGTCATATCGCGACGTTCCAGCTTTACTGGTGGAGGAAGACCTCAGGTGCCCTTCCGTGCATTATTTCAGGCACGAACGGGCACCTGAGTAAAAAGTATAATAGAAAAGGGGGAATAATTCTGCAAAAGTGTTTTCAGTTATGGCAGGATCCAGATTTCTTTGAACTGACAGAATTACAGACAGACAGATGATAAATTTAAAATGATGTATATAATCTACTTAAGGCCCTCTGTCTATTTACAAAGCAAAATTAACCAAGCTTTTGCACTTTTTGAGTTATGGTGGGATCCACATTTCTTTTGACAGACAAAATAACAAATGGATAATGAGTGGCACATAATCCCCTCTGATATAACTGGTTGGAGACTATCAAACAAACTACTCTCAACCAATTCTTGATGTTATGCCAGTCATCTAAAACAACTGCATTACATGAAATGCAGACAAAATAAGGCTTTGTTGACCTTTATTAAGCTTGTGCATTATCTGCTATTGAAAAGACCAAAATTTTCAAAATAAAGGACATATGACTAAAAAAAACTTGGTGTAGCTTAAAATGTTTCTGTTTTTTTATTCTTAGACTAAGGTCAAGCACAGTTATATAATTATACAATTTTTATTTTTCCTATATATACCTTTAAATAACATAAATTCAAATTTCCAATAAGGTATAAATTAGAGCTGTCATCAATAAAAACAATATCGATGTATGGTTGATATTTTTCTGACAATCGATAATGGATACACATTTAAAAAAATCTATAATTTTGACTTATTGATTAAATGTTTAGAAATTAGGAAAATTCACCTAAAACATATACAGAAGCAGGTGTCCATGTCTAACATTATCTGTTGTTAGATAGTGGAAATATTTCACAGCAATGATGATAAAAAATGGTCTGGATAAAATCATTCAATGACCTTTAATTTATAAATCTAAAAGCACATTTATAAGAAGCACAAGTGTATAGTTTAGAAATTCATTACCAGTACTTTATGTGATTTTCATTTGATTTTTGATATAAACCTAAAACAGAAGTTTTAAATACTGCTTGTTGTAAACAAATTGTTTTATGAATTGTACCCTATTGCATCCTGTCTCCTTTCTTACTTCAGCATCTCCGAATTCATCAGATTTTCTTTTAGGCATCAAACCCAGTTGGCTAGGAGCATGTGAACGTCGCTGAAATAAGAATCAACAAAGTCCATAATGGGTAAATATAGTTATATCCTAGGCATAATTATGCTTAATATATATAAAAAAAATTATTTAAGTAAATATTTTAGACCTGTTTGACAGGGGAACATTCATAAAATTTTCAATAACTTAAAAAAATCAACATCCCTTTATCTTTGAAGATTATTGCAATTTGGGTATACATGTATTTCTAGAATATTCATCCTTTACAATTGTATTAGGCATTTGGTAAATTGCTAAACTCTTACTCTAAGTGGTGGTGTGGCCGAGTGGTTAACACGTAGGACTAGTAATCTAAGGATTGCTGACCGCATGGGTTCAAACCCTGTCAGGGTCAAACCTTTGTTTCCTTGAACAAGAAACTTTACCTTCATTGCTTAGTACTGGCTGGTTCCAGGAATGGATTTGAGAGTGTTTCAACAAGCTTATAGCTTCCAACACCATTGAACTAAAACGTCACTAAATAGCATATTTTTATCTAGGCTTTTTCTATTATAACTGCAACCTGCAGTTAATATTAAGACCTACAGTTTAAACTTCAATCAATCAATCAATATTATTTCATTTTGTGCTCATACTAGAAGACCAAGAATACAGCTATGACTGCAGGCAATGATCTATAATATACAGTATATGATATAAATTAACAGTATATGATATAAATTAATATAAATCATATATGCGCTTATGTATGAAAATGTGTTTGAGCAATTAGGCTAAATGATAGGCAAGAGTGGAAGAGCCCCATTTATGAAACTTGTCCAACAAATGTTTTATCTAGATAATGCTTATGATAATGTACTAAAAGATCAAAATGGTGGAGTTTTTTATCTTCGTTGCATAGTTTTGTAAAGGTTTCCTTTCTAGGACTGTTTACCAATGGAATCATTTTAATAACATGATAAAAATTTGTTCATCGTGCACTCGTATCGCGAAAATATGTGATAAATTAAACAATGTATGTATACCATGCTTTGTATGGTTGGTGAAGAAGATGTATGTAAAAATATAAGTTACCATTATTATGCGATATGAAGTGATCCAAAAACCAACAGGACATGTGTGTTTACTGTTCCAAATTTAATGTATCAATTTCATTGTTTTGAAAGCAGCCGCCGCGAACCGTGGTACCCCCATTTGACAGCGAGGTGTCCAATCAGAGGAAAGCAACAGAGGCACGTGACGAAGCGGCTTTCCCCGATATGCGTGGGCATCGAGGGTCGGCCTGGAATGTAGGTCAGAAGTAGTCGTGAATTAAAATGGGAAATCCTGAACGATCGCATCAGAATTGACGAAATCAACAAGTACAGACCGAAAGTATACACTATGGCGCAAGAATTAAAGTTACATAGCCCTGTCGGGTCGGAACCAGTTGTCTACACGTGGCCGATACCTTCGTCGGTAAGCCAAATTATTCTTTGGACCGTGACAATAGTCTCAATTTCTTTGACGATTTCTTTACAAATTTGACTGTAAAATGTGTAATTTATTTTTCAGGATGATAAAGATGGGGCCCAAGAAATTATTGATACCATTAAGTAAGTTTTATTTCTTTTTAAGTTATTGTTTGAACTAAATGAAATTTCCTTTCTTCTTAAAATCGCTGATCGCCATGTTCCTGTATATTTGGGGCCTCAGAAGGGTGAAAATACAACTTGAGAACAAATGTGATTAATATCATGTTTGTATTTTCATCTACATATTTGAATACTCATGTTATACCTTTTACAGTTTTTTTGTATTTGGCAATTTATGAGTTACATTTAAATTTAATTGTCTAAATTTTTGTTTTATAAAAATATAGAATGGCCTTTGCTATAAGTAGGCATAGGCCTACATAGTCATAGATCTGTTTAGCTATTTTATTGACTATGAATGTCACTTTCAGTAATGATAAAAAAGAGGATATTTATTCATCATATAGAACTTGTATGTACATCATGTAAAATAATGCGTGGAAGAGCACCTGAGGTCTTCCTCCACCAGTTAAGCTGGAGCGTCGCCATGTGACCTATAGATACTGTGTCGGCGTGACGTTAAACCCGATCAAACAAAATGTAAAATATTTAAACTCTTCAAACCTATGACTTGCCGGCATCTGTGGCATTCTGCGATTTTAAAAATCTAGGTCTTGTTGCAGCCTCTATTTCCCACTTCACGGTCATTTTTAAATAATTGTTCAGGATTTCATTAGGGGTAGCCCATTTTTATAACCGATATTTGGTCATGACTTATCAGTATTCTTGATCTAAACATGTTTTTTACATATTCTGATTCAAGGAAAACTAAGGAAATTAAAAAATAAATATTGTTAGATTGTTTCAGTGAAGTATACAAGAATTTGATTGTTTGAAAAAAAATTCATCTGATTGTTTTATTTGATTTGTGTTATACAGTGGGTGTTTTCCCAATTTTATCTAAAATGATGCAAAATTCTCAATTCTGGTGGTTGATCCAGTCAACAGTTCCCAAACTGGTGAAAAAAAATTCTTGTTAGTGACAGGCAAACATAAGTTTTATAATGTTTAAAGGGATATTCAAGCAAAATAATGACAAAAATATTATAATGATCTTTTGTACTCAACTCGCGCTAAAATTACATTTAATATTCTATATATTTTGGATTTGAAGCATAAATATATCTATATATCTTGAACAAAATTTAGACGCCAATAGAATCACCGAATAATTTTAAAACAAGTCAGGTGACTTGAACAAATAGTTGAAGTTACATTAACAGGTACTGTGGATATTGTATGATTGAAACAAACCTAAATCATTCATTTGACATGTTCTTTAACGTTTCCAGAGTTCACTGTGACAACTATTGTGAAATTGTAGCGCTCTAACCTGACCCACGCGGGTCAGGTTAGGAAACCACCATTTTATTCTTTATATGGAGAAAAGTTTTGTTCCTGACTGACTGTCTAATATATTTATTTTGAGGACATTTACAGAATTAGGAACGAAAAATTCAAAACTAAGAAATGAAAATTTTGCCTGTGTCTCCCTTTAAAAATGGTTTTAGAGCAGATTGAATGCATTTTACCTGAAGAAAGTAAAGCCGCTTGTGAAATTATTTGTTATAAAAGTAGCAAAATGTAAAGAAAGTAGTATTTTTAGTTCCATACAAAATACTAGACTGCCAATATATATATTATCACTACTAATTGCCTTTAAGCAACAGAAGCTAAACATGGTCAGGTATTTGGCCAATGAGTAACTTAGGAAACTAATTATCAGAACACCAAAAAATATAAAATGAGAAATAAAAGTATTTCTTGGGCATAGTGGGTCTTAAATGTCTTGTGGACTAGATTGTTTCATTCATACATGACTCTTTTTCATGGTTGAATGTTTTCATACATTCATGAGAATGTTATATTGAAGTCATAGTCACTTGAACATGCTTACTGATAATAACCTCGTTAAATCTTTGGACAATCATCACAACATTTCATTTTAGCAACTGACGCTCTTGTCGAGGTTAGAGTCGTATTCTGATCCATAACCGTCTGGGTCGGTCCCCGGATGCTTTTGATAGATTTAGCCGGAGAATAGTCTATTTGGTGTTACTCATCCAAAACATTTTAGGAACTACTCCTTGTGACTGGAGATCTGTGAGCGTATGACCTGTGTAGACATGCATCGGTGACAATCTGTACTGTTGCCTGGTCATGTGATTGTTCACAGCACGTAGTGATAGAATTAAGGACTCGTAAGTTTGATAGTAAATAAACTTTTTTCCGAACTCTATTTATATACAAGTTGTTATTTTACTGGTGTATTTTTTTTGCCACTTCACTTGCCAATTAAATTCATATTTTTCGTAGTAAAAAGTAATCTCATACATTGATGTACAGTGGCTGTCATCTTATTTCACTTAGAAGGGCAATTGAAAGAAATAGTGTTGCTATGGACTAAACTTCTGACCAATCAAGTCTGGTTATATTCATATTGCTTTTAAAACAAAATATCGTTTGAATTGAAATTTGTTGTTACTCAGAATTTTTTTTTCATTGCTAAGCTATTTTGAATGGGGAGACATCCATAAAAAAAAAGATGTTATTCAGAATTTCCTGATTCGGCTGGGTATCAGTAACCCTTGGTACTTGGTACATTATTAATATATTTCAGTCAAGGTTTCTTCTATTATACTTATAACTGATTGTCATCATTTAAAATTAATGGAAGTGATAAGTATATAGTACTATTTAGTATTTACAAATATTTTTAATGTTCACTGTAAACTTGAGATTTTTTTAACAGATCGCTGATAACAATAGTTGCAAGTCATTCTGAATTACAAGTTTGTAAATATTTTAAGCTTAAATTCTTAACATTGTTTAAACTTTAATGTAGGAGGCTCATTATTCCTCAGAAGAAAATTTTTTTTATTCTTTGGAAAAGGCAAAATGAGTTTTATAATGGTTTTAGAGCATTTTATATAATTATCACTTGCAGAAAGTAATGCTAAATGTGAAGCTATTTGTTATTAAAGTAGAAAAATGTAATCAAAGTAGTATTTTAACTTCCATTGAAAACACTAGGTCACTATATTCTAACTAATTACCAAAATGCAGCAGAAGCAAAAGCTGGTTCAGGTAATTGGCCAATGAGTCAGACTCACTTTTTGGAAACTATAGCTGAACACAAGGAATAAAAAGCTTTTTAGAAATAAGAATTAAAGCTTTTCTAAGGCATAATTGCCGTAGGGTTTTATAATTCTGTGGGTTTATAGTTGGGCTTATAGATGTTTACAATATGATACTTACTATGTAGTCCAGCGATCAGGAGTGAAAACTGTAAAGCTATTAAATTGAATGCAACATGCAAAAGTGAATCTAAGGGAGGAGGGTTTCGGTTGTTTTTTCTCTCTCTCTTTCAAATAGAATCACTGTGAAAATGACTTGTAAATTTGATCTCTTATAAAAAATTTAATGCCACATGTTTTACCTTCTGTTATTGTGGACAGCAAATTCTCAAAATTATAAATAAAATGTTTAAATACTTTTTACACTACTAACACACAGATTGATACGTAAATTTTGAATTTATCTAAGCCCACACAGTTTATTTTGAAAGATGTTTTGATTTTTACCTTACTGTCACCCAGTTATTGTCACAAGTTTTTACATATGAAATCCCACTTGAATTAGAAATGTTCCCCCAATAGTAATAAAGAGATTTAATTCATTGAATCAGTGATTGCGTCACTACCACAACAGCCTCTCCCCTCGTAGTATTTCAATATTGCTGCATGTGCGTAATCATTCTATAAATAAACAAAGTGTGTTTCTTGTTTCCTATTATACTCCTACTATTACTTTGTTTAAAGCTTTTCTTTCCTGTTTAAATGTTACACATTCTGTTGTATTAAGGTTTTTTTTCCCTGTCTTGTACTCCTGGTTAATAATTGACCTAGATATATGACATTAGTGACCTATATGTATGGATCAATGCTCGCTGTCTACAAAATCTATATTTAACTATAGTTTACTTGATATATTTATATATACGTTTTTTGATGCATAATTGGTTGAGATGAACTACCTGCTTTTCTGACATCTGGTTCTACAAAATCATGATTATATGAGGAATGAAGCACCTACATTAATACATGCTTTGATGTAGGAGGTACAAGCCAGGAAATAGTTTTTATTACTTTAACAACAATAAAAGGTGTCTACCGGGGAAAGTTGCATATAAATTATGTATACATGCCTAAATGGGAATATTTTGTGATGAAGGCTATTAACATCACAAGTTGCTATAAGTATAAGGAGATGTTTAAAATGTTAGAAATAATATAGAGAAACCCATATTAGCAATAAAGAATTACAATATTGTCTAACTGTTAATTTGATAACCCATGTTTAAAAATAATGTGATTGACTTATCACCTTTGGGTCATTTTTTATGAATGTACTAAACTATAAGGTCTTAAGTATTGAAAATGCAACAGGTAATTGTTACTCAAGTGTGCAAAAAGTGAAAGTGAAAAATGTTTTGATACATGATATGAAATTTACTGATGTAATTTATATTAAAGTGTATGTGCCATGTCTCTATATTATGTTTTAGTCTTGAAACAAGATGCATTTCTAATCCTAATCTAAATATCTGGGGTATTAGTTAAAATAATATAGGTCATTTGTTAACTGTAACTGCAGATAACATTGTCACTAGTCTGGTATCTTATGTCTCATTTTTCATGAAAGTTTAACTGACACTGAATTAAATAGTCATCACATCTAAACTTTTATTGGTCACTTTTATTAAGATTTCTCACAGAGACATGGCCCTAACTTACCTGTCAGTCTTTTCGGGATGATTGGGAAAGGGTACATGTATGTCAGGGAGGGTCTTGGAGCGCACTCATTTTCTGGACTGAAGAATACTTGGCATTCTGTATAATTATGTTAACAAGTAAATACTAAGTTGTGTGTGGAAGATGTTAATATTGATTTATTCAGGGAAATATAGGTTGGGGCTTACTTAAAGATTTTAAGCTGATCTATAACATATATGTATTGTAAGTGTTAAAATGATGAATTAGATCAGCTGTCATATTGCTGCTTGAAGTGCTTGTATAACTATAAAGTTTAAGTTGAAGCAAAAAATACAGTGTAAATCTCAGTTTTAATTAAGCATTTATCTCTTCAATGACAGATATGGACCATAAAAGCCTTTTATTGGTTGTATCCTATTCAGCCTTTTGTTATTTGTATCCCAATATCCTATGAAAACCTGCTATTTTATACAATGCAGTAGTCACTAATTTCTCATAGATGTAGCTAGAAAAATCATAGATTTTGAGATCAATACTACAGTTATCAGGTTTTTCATACTTTCAGTGCATCTGGTTAATGGCCAATAGGTCAGTTGGCCTCATTTTATGTTTATCTATAGGGTTATTGACCTTACAGTAAATTACTTTGTAGTATTTTTAGGGCATGATATTTTAATACTTTGGTGACTGACCTATATACTTCAGGTAAATAAATGTGCCTGAAAACATGAATAAAAGTTTCACTTCTTTTGAAAAAATACTTTAAATAACAATCTAGGATACATAATCATGTTATAATAAATGTTTAGAGAGATAAAACAACAAAAAAAACAACCCGTAAATATGCAAGAGTCGCTTGTAAAACATTATCCTACTTTTCATAAAGCTTAATGAGATAGGGTCACCCTTGCATTATAATTCTGTATACATTTAATTCAGACCAAAGACTTGTGACTCTTCAGTATGAAATATAATAAATACTTCAAAATATTGGCCTTCATCTAAATGATTAAGTCAGCAATTAGCTGTTAACTTCTGTGGAAGTAATTTCTTTTGTCATAACTAACTGCCTTGATTTAGAACAAAATGGGCAAGACATAAATAATATAAAAGCAGTGGCTGAGACTGGAGTTTCATGCCGCAGACCTTATTGATTTTCATGTCAGAGGGTTCTATACGCTTTTATTATCATGTTTCAAACAGTCAGCATTCTTTTAGGTCACAAAGTACATAATCATTTCATATTCTTTACTCAAAGGAATACAGAATTGACTTGTCCTGCTTGAAATGTTAAACTGTTGACTCTTATATTGATATATTTCAATGTCAACATACTAAAATATACAGATATTCTATACAGGTGACAAAGAGTTTTTATTATCACATCATATACTCATATAATTCTTGTTACCCAGAGTCTGCTGGGAGAAACAGATTTAACCATGGTTTGCATTGTTCAATATTTGATGTTGGAAATCCTAAGTTCATATTGAAAGTATCATTTACAATACTAATAGCATAGTGAAGGTTAACTGATCATGACATTATAATAAAAGTTATATAACTGAATGATTGAACTAGTATCAGTTCAACATCATATAAGTTATACATGAAGATCTTTATCTACTGTAACATTTACTTAAACTTAATATGATTTGTGAAGTACAAATCCATAGAATAAGACTGGTAGAGTTATTTATATTTTTGGAACTATTAAATTAATTTCATTATTTTAAGTAACTTGAATTAACTTTTTGTTATGAACAAACTAACATGGCATGATTGTACATTAGCACTGTTACATATTGTAACATTGGAGCAACAAAGGGTTTGCTGAATTATCAATAGAACATGCAAATTGTATGAAAATTACAGGGGAAAATTTTGTAATAGAGGTACACACAAGAGAATAGTTATATGTCATAGTTGATAATTATAACAGTTGTCTATATTTATAAATCAGATACTCATTGATTAATTCTACATGTACCATATACATGTCTTGTCGATGGTAGAAACATAACATTGTTGATAATAATTGCTACATCAGGTTTACGCTACTGATGTCATTTAGGAAAGTCATTCTTGATACATGTTGACTCCTTATTTAATATTATAAAATCAGCTATGTTACTATTTAATTCACCATATTCTGTCAGTATTTAAATTTTAAAGACATTAGTTTTTGTCATAGCGTTTTAATATGTATTTATTTTTTTTATTATTATTAAAATGATTTTGTTACAGTTATTCCCTCACACCCACTTGTATTCACTATAACTGATATAATTAAATAAATGTTACTATTCAAATAAGAGTTGTCATCTTGGAGATTAGATTTCCTGGTAACATATTTATTAAGTTCAAGCAAGCACTATTGTGTGGTACCCCTATTGTGGGCTTTAAAAAAGAAGCTTTTATCAAGTATTTTTTCCCTGTTGATTGAAATTAAAGTCACATGTTATGAGCACCTGGATAGAACTACTGGTCTGTCTACCAATTTGAATAAGCTAACTGATATAGGGGTTCCAATAAGGTCCAAACACATAAAAAGTTAAAAGTCCTTACATTGATCAACTTGAACACTTAAAATGGACAAATATGCCAATAATAATGAAGAGATATACACAGAATTAAATTGAAAATTGATTTCTTTTTGTGATTCTTAGTCTGATTTGAGTGAAAAGCATTTAAAGCTTTTCAATTATGGGTCATTTTGCATTGTAAGTAATTAGTCCAGACTTTCATCAAGTGATTCAAAAACCCTCAGAGGAGTACATTAGGAGTCCATTTTATAGCTTCTTCATTATAAAATACTTCATTTATCTTTGTTGATCAGTGATTTACAGGTCATTGACTAATATATGCATATTAATTGATGCTTTATGTTGCATGTTTTAACTATATTTCAGATTGGTGAGTGCAGAGATACCAGAGTTGGAACAAGCTTTGAATAGAAACATTCTGAAAAACTATGACACAACCAGGTATCTTCCTCATACATTCATTTTTATATGTCTGAAGAATTACTATAGAATGGTGCTTGTCTTGACATGTGTTAGCTGAAGTTTTTGAGAACTATTACATGTGCTGCCTTCATACTGGGATAGGGAGAATGGTCATACATCTGCAGAGATCTTGTTCATTTCTATCAAGTTATCAAGATGTAAATGAAATGGAAAATTACTTAATACTTTTCAGTAGAAAAAGAAATAATCAAAATATAATTTTACTCAAGTCTAACTGTACATGTATTTGTATGCTTATGAAAAGCATATAAATATGATTATAATTACAACCCATTTTAAGGAATATGTTTATTATTACTGGTAGCACACATCATGTTGAATAGTTACAAAATTAAAGTAATTTTACAGACTTATATTTCAACATGAACATTGCAATGTTTTCATTTGATGTCATCACAAAGTGGGGGTTTGCATGTGTCATATGTCTAAAAAATCAGTAAAATTGTTTTGTCATGAAATTAATTGAAAATTTGTTTGTTTTGCATGTTAGAGTAAATTATATTTTACTTGTGAATGCCAGTAGTTACTTTCTCACTTGCATTATTGTATCTACTGTTAACTTTGTGTTACATTTCAACAAATATCCTCTGTTTCGGTATTCAGTACAGTAAATGAATTAAATGAAATTGAAATTATTTCTGAATTTTAATTTTGTATTCATTTAGAAATACAAATAGTTTTTTTGGGTGTTAATTTTGATATGAAAGTTTAGTTTATTAGTCCCCTACCGGTTTACCGGAGGGGACTTTAGGTTTACCCTCCGTCTGTCTGTCCGTCCGTCTGTCTGTCTGTCCGTCTGTCTGTCAGTCCGTCAGTCCGTCCGTCCACAAAACTGGATCCCGCGATAACTTGAAAAGTACTGAAAATATTTTTATGAAACTTGATATATGGATAGATGGCAGTATGGAGATTATGCACGTCTTTTTCTTTTCTTCCTATGTTGAAAATTCTGGTTGCTATGGCAACAAATAGGCTAAAAATATGGCAAATTTTACACATAAACTGGATCCAGTGATAACGCAAAAAGTACTGGATATATTTTTATGAAACTTAAAATATGGGTAGATGGTAGTCTGGAGATTATGCACGTCTTTTTATTTTCTTCCTATATTGAAAATTCTGGTTGCTATGGCAACAAATAAACTGAAAATATGGCAATTTTTACACATAAACTGGATCCAGTGTTAACGCAAAAAGTAATAGAAGTATTTTTATGAAACTTGTAATATGTGTAGATGGCAGTCTTGAGATTATGCACATCTTTTTCTTTGAAAATTCTGGTTGCTATGGCAACACATAGACTGAAAATATGGCAAATTTTACACATAAACTGAATCCAGTGATAACTTAAAAAGTACTGGAAATATTTTTATGAAACTTGACATATGGGTAGATGGCAGTCTTGAGATTATGCATGTCTTATCTGTTCTTATTTTGAAAAAATATTGGTTGCCTTGGCAACAAATAGGCTTAAAACATGGCAAATATAACAATATTTGTGATTAGTCAAAAAGAGCTGAAAATTTTTTAATCTTTAATTCCAGAGTTATCTCCTCTTTAAGAATTTTGCTTTTTAAATTGTTATATTTTGGTAACGGATGTTTCAAATATTAAATTTAGAGTTAAGTGTCCTTCAGTCCGTCTGTCTTTTCAACAAAACTGTTTCCTGTGATCACTTTTAAAGAACTTTTCCAACAAATTTACTGTAAAAACATTAGTGAATGGCCAATGGCCCTTCAGAATGTTGATGGGGTTCCATCCGGTAATTGCTTGTTTATCGAGGTTTGACTGAGTTAAAAGCACTGTCATTGTTGAGATAGTCTTCCTAAATCTTTATAATATAGAGAGGTAATGACTTACACTAAATAATGTTTTATGTCTCTAAAAAAATGTTATGATATGTTTCATTTATACATGTTGAGGCTTTAATGAAAGCTTAAATTATTTATTGAGATTTATTTGAGATAATCAAATGTCAACATTCAGAAGGATTTCAATAGGCTATAATTGTTATATAGAAACTAAAAAGATTGTGTACAATATTCAAAGATTGCTATTGTAATTGGTTAATATCATGTGATTTTGTTAAACCTCTTTCCATTCAATATAAGAATAAGTTTCAGTTTCTACTTGACTTGAATATGACTGGACTGTTAATATATATATACATGTATATATATTTAGAATTCCTCTTGGTTAATTTTATTGAGTAAAGTATTAAATTCCTTGAGATAGGTTTGTTTATTTAGAGCAAACAATTTTTAAGTAAAGATAATAAACCTTTTTCTCTGATATGTATTGTATATCTTAAAACAAGAATAAATAACTTCCTGGTTTTTACCTACCTATTTTACATACAGAACATGAGCAAGTAAATGAGTGTCATTGTATTCATTAGGTAGTTAAATCAACAAGGTCAATAGATAAAGCAATGAAACCTTGTAACTTTAAATCCACCAGCTGTTTGTTATAATCCCCCCCCCCGTCTGTAGTTTAATGTCATAATTCCCCAGCATGTCATAAATCCCCCAGCTGTATGTCATAATCCTGCAAGTTTTATATCATAATTCCCCCCAGCTGTGTGTAATAATTCCCCCAGCTGTATGTGATACTCATAATACTGCCAGCTGTATGTCATTATTCCCCCCCAGCTGTATGTCATAATTCCCCCAGCTGTATGTCATTATTCCCCCCAGCTGTATGTCATAATTCCCCAAGCTGTACGATATAATTCCCCCATCTATATGTCATAATTCCCCTAGCTGTATGTCATAATTCCCCCAGCTGTATGTCATTATTCCCCCCAGCTGTATGTCATTATTCCCCCAGCTGTATGTCATTATTCCCCCCCCCAGCTGTATGTCATAATTCCCCAGCTGTATGTCATTATTCCCACCAGCTGTATGTCATTATTTCTCCCCCCCAGCTATATGTCATAATTCCCCCAGCTGTATGTCATTATTCCCCCAGCTGTATGTCATAATTCCCCAAGCTGTATGATATAATTCCCCCATCTATATGTCATTATTCCCCCCAGCTGTATGTCATAATTCCCCAAGCTGTATGATATAATTCCCCCATCTATATGTCAAAACTCATAATTCCCCTAGCTGTTTGTCATAATTCCCCCAGCTGTATGTCATAATTCCCCCAGCTGTTTATTCAAATACACAACTTTAAATTCTTATGCAGGTTTGGTAGGTATACAATCAGAATAGTCAGTTTATTATACATTAGAGAGTGGGGCCAGATGCAAATGTGTTAAATATGAAAACTATTTGTCAAAAGTTGTTAAAATAGTAATTCAGTACTATTTTAATTTCACTGTTCACTTATATATCTGTATTTTATTTCAGTTATGAAAGTATGAAAAGTTTATGTGAGAAGTACAACAGAGCAATAGACAGTGTCTTACAATTGGTAAGTATTAAATTTCTGTAACTAAAATATGTTACCTAGTATCTTGCCATACAGACAACCCCCTTAATGTATTTTTAAAAACCTGCACTCAAATTACCCTTATGTGTCTAACTTGTAACAGTGTCTAACTCATAACAGGTTCCTTGTAGTGCAAATATGCCATACTGGGTAACACTTTCAAATGTCATGCTAACCAACTTTATTACATTAGCATGTTTGATGCACTACTGCCTTAGACTGTAGAAAAGTTAGCATACACTATTATTATACCCCCACAAACGAAATTTATTATACCCCCACAAACGAAGTTTAGGGGGGGTATATAGGAGTCAGCTTGTCGGTTGGTCTGTCCGTCCGTCCGTCGGTCGGTCCACATCATGGTTTCCGGACGATAACTAGAGTTTGGAATGAGGTATTGTAATCAAACTTGGTATATAGCAACCTTATGTGGAAACTCTGCTTGGTATTGCATTTGGACCCCCTGGGGTCAAGGTCAAGGTCACCATTACTAAAAATAGAAAAATGGTTTCCGGACAATAACTAGAGTAAGGAATGAGATATTGTTATCAAACTTGGCGTGTAGCAAGCTTATATGAAGACCTGGGTTGGTATTGCATTTGGGCCCTCTGGGGTCAAGGTCAAGGTCACTGTTACTAAAAAAAGAAAAATGGTTTCAGGACAATAACTTGACTTAGGAATGACATACTGTAATCAAACTTGGTGTATAGCAAGCTTATATGAAGACCTGGGTTGGTATTGCATTTGGAACCCCTGGGGTCAAGGTCACCGTTAGGAAAAATAGACAAATGGTTTCCGGACAATAACTAGAGTTAGGAATGAGATATTGTAATCTTATTTGGTGTAAAGGAAGCTTATATGAAGACCTGGGTTGGTATTGCATTTGGACCCCCTAGGGTCAAGGTCACCGTTACAGTGTTACTAAAAATAGAAAAATGGTTTCCGGACAATAACTAGAGTTAGGAATGAGATATTGTTATCAAACTTGGCGTATAGCAAGCCTATATGAAGACCTGGGTTGGTATTGCATTTGGGCCCTCTGGGGTCAAGGTCACTGTTACTAAAAATAGAAAAATGGTTTCCGGACAATAACTTGTCTTAGGAATGACATACTGTAATCAAACTTGGTGTATAGCAAGCTTATATGAAGACCTGGGTTGGTATTGCATTTGGACCCCCTGGGGTCAAGGTCAAGGTCACCGTTAGGAAAAATAGACAAATGGTTTCCGGACAATAACTAGAGTTAGGAATGAGATATTGTAATCTAATTTGGTGTAAAGGAAGCTTATATGAAGACCTGGGTTGTTATTGCATTTGGACCCCCTAGGGTCAAGGTCACTGTTACAGTGTTACTAAAAATAGAAAAATGGTTTCCGGACAATAACAAGAGTTAGGAATGAGATATTGTTATCAAACTTGGCGTATAGCAAGCCTATATGAAGACTTTGGTTGGTATTGCATTTGGGCCCCCTGGGGTCAAGGTCACCGTTACGAAAGATGGTTTTCGGACAATAACTAGAGTTAGGAATGAGATATTGTAATCTTATTTGGTGTATTATAAGGAAGCTTATATGAAGACCTGGGTTGGTATTGCATTTGGACCCCCTAGGGTCAAGGTCACTGTTACAGTGTTACTAAAAATAGAAAAAATGGTTTCCTGACAATAACTAGAGTTAGGAATGAGATATTGTAATCAAACTTGGTGTATAGCAAGCTTATTTCGAGACCCCAGTTGCGATTACAATTAATTGAAATATTTCTTTGTACACAGTTGATAGTTTGTGTTCAAATTTTTCTTCAGACTACTTTTTTTTCAAAAAGTCAAAGTTGTTGGTGGGGGTATTAATCACCTTCAGTGATAGGTCTAGTTGATAATTGTAGACACTTTCAAAGTTACTAGTATTCACTTTGAATGTGGTTAATAGACACATGTAGAAAAATTAGCAAACACTTTGTTACAGCTGTCATCGATAGAAACTTTATTGACGTACTATATATTATTTTGTCGATCAAAAATCAATACACATTCGAAAAATCAGTAATTTTGGCTAATTTTTTTACTAGAAATTATAAAAATACACTCAAAACATATACAGAAGCAAAAAAAACTATGCTGTTATTGTGTAATAGACATATTTCATAATATCCTGTTATTTTATAATAGACATATTTCATAATATCTGTTATTGTGTGTAATAGACATATTTCATAATATCCTGTTATTGTGTAATAGACATATTTCATCATAGTGGTCAGAAAAAAAAATCAGCCAAGACACATCATGAATTGTATGAACAGACCATGTATTTAACTGAAGTCATTAGTAGTTATATTTGATATTGGTGTATTGTCGATATTTGTCGATATATAGCATGAAGTATGTGAAGATACTTGTATAAAAGTTAGCATGAACTTACTGTAAAATAAGGAAAGACTAAGGGTTAGCAATATTACAGGTTTTAAATATTATAACTTAGGAAACTGTCTGCTGGGACTGTATATACTTATGACCACATATATTATGTCAAACTCCTCACAGTGATTACCTCCCTTGGCAGAATTGTAATCACTGCCTTCAAAGACGTCACATGATGATGAAAGTCACATGACGTAACGTCGAAATTCAAATGTAAATATCGACCGTTACAAAGAAAATCTAACGTTATTTTTCTCTTTCTGTTTTATTTTAAACCTTTGGTGCCTACATTCGATATAGTTTATCAAAAAATTATCGAAAGTATACAAAATAACGAAAAATAAATTCAAAAGCTAAAAAATATAAAATATCAAAATATCGTCTCGGTAGAAAATAATCTCATAACTTTTAAAATTATTTCTAAATATTCATATTATTTATTTATTTATTCATAAACATTGTTAAATAAATGAGAGAAAACTTATCTGATAGATAAAAGCAGTAGATAAAACAATTTTTGAAAAAATATAGTATATCAGAAATTCTGATATATCGGGACCTTGGTGGCAGAGATCTACGCCGAAGAATTAAGGGGAGATCACTGTGTGGAGATTGATATTATGTAGGTGCCATTTTCACTGGTATAGACATAAAACTCTTCTACTGTTTATCAGAAGAAGACGACCAGCTGCAAATCTTATAATAAGAAACTAAATTGTATACATACATTTTTATGCAAATTAATTGACATTAAACAGCTGTTCAACTATTCTTCCTTTAAATACAAAATTAATAAGATACTTGTATAAAGATCCTTATCAAAAGTAAAAGTATCAAAGCATTGTTTTATTACATAGAATTGAAGTACTTACAACTCTTAGTTAGCAACATTATCAAGAAATGTTTGAAATAGTGGGGTTTTTTTTATGAAATAGGTGCCATATTCTTGTTAACACATTTCAAATGTCAGTTTACACTTTTCTATTTGTATACCATTTAAAATAAGTGTTATTTAGATGGAAACAAGGTCATTCTCTTGTTTGTTGGTTTTCTGCTTAAACATTACAGTTTCAAATTCTTGTTAAAATAATTCTTCTATAGTTCCGTAGATGCAGAATTAAAGAAATATTGTTGCTTATTTTACGAGAAACAATAGCTAAGCTTAAAATTTGGGAAGCAATCATCTTTAATTTAAAGACTGAAAGAGGAAAAAACATTCCTAAGTTTCAATTTAGAGAGACATATATTGAAATTGAATACATTGATAACGTAGAAAATGATATTTAGTCCTTCTATCACAACTAAAATGAGACTAGTTTGATATTACAGTTATATTTGTAAACTGTAAACTTTTATGTCTAATTGACTTGAAAAGGTGTTCTAGGTAAACCTTGAAATTTTATGTCAAATTGACTTGATTTCCAACACACTTATTGTCTTGATACATTGGTGACAGACATTTGTGATATCTGAGACAATGTATTTTACCATTCTCCTCAATGATACCAATACCAATCCTGTATTTGGTGACAGAACTTTTTCTTCACTCATCTTATTGTAGCTAAGATATTACAATTTTGTTCTTGTGTTGATATTGTATGTAGTGAATGGATATGTAGGTTTGATATAGTGTAGGTGTATCCTATAATACTCCTCCACTCTCAGTACTCACACAGAGATAATGTTGCTTCTTTTGATTGGTTTTCTTTCATTTCATTATAATAAATAAGTTTTAGAAAGGTAACATTCTTGAGGATGTTGGTAAAATAACATATAGATGATTTTTTCTCTCTCTTCAGTGGAAAGGGACGTCCAAACCAAACAGTTTAATCAACACGAAGGCATCAACTCCATTGTTAAAACATATACTCCAGCAATGCTATGATCATGCTGTCCAGGATCCAGACAAACTTAACCAGTATGAACCATTTTCTCCTGAGGTATACCTTTTATACTGTTCTGTGTATATTATTATTTTTATTATTAAAAACATATAAAAAAATTACAGCTTTTCAATCTTTTAGATTTTTTTTTGTTCAAAATTTATTTGAACATAATGAAAAATATCTTTAGAAAATCACAATTTACATGGCAAATCCGTTATATGAATAAAGGGGTTTACAGGTGAAGAAGATGACTGTCAGCTGCAAAACAGTGAAATTACTCTGATGCAAGAAAAATACCAGAAGTGGAAAAAATATAACATTATTTTCATGTTTTATGAATAATATGGTAAAGGGATATTCTGCACGGTTGTAAATATTCTACATTAACAGTAAATCACATTTATTTGAATTTTAACTAAATAAATATTTTTATAATCCACATTGTTATATATTTCAGGTTTATGGGGAGACATCATTTGATCTTGTAGATCAGATGGTGAAGTCTATTAACTTTACAGAAGATGACTACTTTATTGATCTCGGAAGTGGTAAGATATGCATCTTTTAACCTTTACCTAGTCTTTGCCACCAGTATAGAGCCAGCTGTGCAGTCTGACAAGGCTCTATACTGTTGGCTCACCTTGATATACCTAAAATTGATAATGGACTGTTCTAAAATGGAAATTGAAAAAGTCAATTTAAGAAATTCAGCAGATTAAGGAATAAAATAATAGTCTAGTTTTTGTTTTGTTTACGTTGTAACAGGTGTATAAGTCATTATTCAAGCAAGTAGTCATATCACTGTAACAAAGCTACACCAATTCAATGTAAAAAGCAAATTGATATTTTGACATATTCTGTATAAAGATTTTAAGTTTTAAAAGCATATCATACAGGCTAGCTGTTAAACTTTGCACCATTTCTAAATGTGTCAATATAAATGTTTTTTTTAGCTCACCTGAGCTAGCTCAGGGTGAGCTTTTAGGATCGTTGAATGTCCGTCCTCTGTCGTCTATCCACACATGTTCGTTAACACTCTAGCGGTCACATTTTAGCAACAATTATCATCAAACTTGGTCAGGATGCTTATCTAGGATGAGTTCGAACATGAGTCATCTGGATGAAAAACTAGGTCACAGGAGCTTAAAATAGAAAAACCTTGTTAACACTCTAGTGGTCACATTTTTGCCGCAATGATCATCAAACTTGGTCAGGATGTTTGTCAAGGTAATTGCTCAGATGAGTTCGAACATGGGTCATCTCAGATGAAAAACAAGGTCACAGGAGCTAAAAAAAGAAAAACCTTGTTGACACTCTAGCATTCACATTTTTGACTCGATCATCATCAAACTTGGTCAGGATGCTTGTCTACGTAATTGCTCGGATGAGTTCGAACATGGGTCATCTCGGATGAAAAACTAGGTCACAGGAGCTTAAAATAGAAAAAAATTGTTAACACTCTAGTGGTCACATTTTTGACTCATTTATCATTAAACTTGGTCAGGATGCTTGTCTAGGTAAATGCTCGGCTGAGTTTAAACATGGGTCATCTCAGATTAAAAATTAGGTCACAGGAGCTAAAAATAGAAAAATCTTGTTAACACTCTAGTGGCTACTATTATGATCCAAATTGATCTGAAAGTTTGTTTTGATGATTTCTAGGTCAAGTTCGAATTTGGGTCAACTGGGTTCAAAAACTAGGTCACACTGCATAAATATGGATAATCCTTGTTAACACTAGTGGTCACATTTTTGACTCACCTGTCATGAAACTAGGTCTGAGAATACTTGTCTAGGTAATTGTTCAGGTGAGTTTGATGGGTCAGGTGAGCGATCTAGGGCTATCTTGGCCCTCTTGTTTAATATGGTAAAGGTTTTGTAATTAGTATTGTTTGTTGTTGAAATGTACTTATATGATGCTATATTGTTGATTTATTATATAACTACAGGTGTGGGTCAGGTTGTCCTCCAGGTGGCAGCTGCTACACCATGTAAATTATGTTATGGTATCGAGAAAGCTGAGTGGCCTGCAGCATATGCTGATGTATGTATAAAATATTGTTTTTTCCTATTTAAATAAGTGTAATCTTTGGATATACTAGAGTAATGACTTCTTCCTTGGATTTACAAGTTGTTGTCAAATGTCTTTTATCATTACGGCTATCATTTCAATTTATTTTATGATATTCATTAGTAAAAGAGCAGTGTTTCTGTTTATTTGGAGTTTATTCAGCTCAAATTGCAAAAATTTTAATTTTCATTTAAGAGTCAACAGGCTTCTCTCATGACATGAATAAATTTTATCAAACACATTTTGCAACAAAATGTAAATTATATTGTTTATTTGTTATATGATTTCAGGGTATGATAGAACAATATAAACGTTGGATGAAATGGTATGGCAAGAAGTACTGCAAATTTTTGGTAAGGATCTACTATCTACATGGAAATACTTCAGTCTTGACTAAAATTGTAACTGTTTCTACAAGTTTAGTAAAGTTTTTAACTTAAATATAAATTTTTACACTGATGAAGTTTATGTTGGGTATTAATATTTTTGAAATATCAGTGAAATAGTTTGATAGCTTTGATATATCTATGAAATAATTCAATAGCTTTGGCATATCTATGAAATAATTCAATAGCTTTGGCATATCTATGAAATAATTCAATAGCTTTGGTATATCTATGAAATAATTCAATAGCTTTGGTATATCTATGAAATAATTCAATAGCTTTGGTATATCTTTGAAATTATTTAATACTTTTGGTATATCTTACATAATTCAATAGTTTTGGTATATCTAACATAATTCAATAGTTTTGGTATATCTTACATAATTAAATAGTTTATATATCTTTGAAATAATTCAATACTAGTAGCTTTGGTATATCTGTTAAGTAGTTCAATAGCTTTGGTATATCTATAAAATCATTAAATAGCTTTGGTGTATTCAAAATAGTTTGATAGTTTTGGTATGTTTATGAAATACTTGAATACTTTTGGTATATATTTGAAAAAATTCACTATCTTTGGTATATCAAGAAAATAGTTTAGGAACTTAAGTATATCTATTAAGGACTCGTATCTGTGAAATAATTCAGTAGCTTGTGTATATCTATAAAGTAATTAAATAGCTTTGGTATATCTTTAAAATAATTCAATACCTTTGGTATATCTTTAGAATAATTCAATACCTTTGGTATATCTAGGAAATAGTTCAGGAACTTAGGTATATATATATATAGAATACTTCAGTAGTTTTGGTATATCCATGAAATAATTCAATAGTTATATTGTTGTATGTTCTTGGTTATATAAAACTCTTTCTTAAGGTTACAAGAGTGATTCCCCTTTACTTTAAACATATTTTTATTGTTATAGCGTTTATTTTACAGTTAGAAAAAGGAGATTTTCTGTCGGAAGATACTAAAGATAGAATTAATAGTGCTACGTAAGTGATTTTGTCTTTAAACAGCCACTAAACAGCCACGTAAGTGATTTTTTTGTCTTGAGTGTTTCTATAGTGCACATTTTTAATAATATTATAATGTCCACTCCTGATACAACGAGATCGTTGGGACTTCTCATGGTTCCTAGTTATAACAGGGTCTCGTTATAACCGGGACAAAACAAATTGAGAAATCTGACGTGGTAGGGATTCATTTATTTCTACTTTCGTTTTCGCATACATCTGTTTTGAAGAGGTCATAGTGGGTGGTAACTTTTTGAATTTTTTTTACCCTTAGAAGTTGTTGTTTTAATTAAATATATATAAGTATATTGAATAACACTGCAAGAAATTAGCCATTTCATTTGTGTTCATCACTGAAAAAGTTGTTTTGTTATAACATTTCGTCCCCTTTAGGACAATGTAGCCCAGAGCAATGACAAAACAAGGCTGACATATTTGTTTGCTAATTGCTCAATAATTACTTTCTTAATTGACCATCATTTTCTCAAGATGAGAAACTGATGCAACCCAACGTGCCAATGGAGTGACCTCATTAAAATTTTGAAAAATATGCATGGAACTGCCAATATATGTATGATATCTTGCTAAAACTGATCTTGTTATAAACAGTATAAAATGAAAGGAAAATACAAGGAAAAAGGCTGGGATATAGTAGAATGTATGTTATAAGCGGTACCTTGTTAGAACCGATTTCGTTGTAAGTGGAGTAGGCTGTACTTTGTATATACTTTTAGTTTATATGTATAGATGAAATTGAAATAAGGCTGAATGAAGTAATGTACTAGAATCAGTACATTATTTTGATTCAACAGAAAAAGATATAATTTTGAATGAATTAAAATTTGTTATTTTCAGTGTGATATTTGTGAACAACTTTGCTTTTGGGCCCCAAGTTGATCACCAGGTGAGACTCTATGTTATTGTTCAATTCACATACATTTTTAAATTCCATAATTACTCTTTTTTTTCCCAACAATAATTTTATTCACATCAGACACACATACTTTTGCTTAAATTCAAATTTTGGGGGGATAAAAGTTCCACTGTTTAAGTAATCTCATTCAAGGAAGTTAACAGCAGGGACTATTATATAATTTTGAAAGTTATGGAGGAATTTCCCCCCAATCAATTAAAAAAGTAGGGAAACCCTAAAATAATTTAAACAGATTAAATGAATATTGATTTTACTTAATAGATAATTTGACAAGAATAAATTTTGTTTCATTAAATATGCAAGATTTGCAATTGCCAAAAATAAACGAGTTTGATCAAATACGGTATTATGCAAGATTTGCAATTGCCAAAGATTAAAAGTGGTATAATGCAAGATTTACAATGGCCAAAGATTAAAAGTGGTATAATGCAAGATTTACAATGGCCAAAGATTAAAAGTGGTATAATGCAAGATTTACAATGGCCAAAGATTAAAAGTGGTATAATGCAAGATTTACAATGGCCAAAGATTAAAAGTGGTATAATGCAAGATTTACAATGGCCAAAGATTAAAAGTGGTATAATGCAAGATTTACAATGGCCAAAGATTAAAAGTGGTATAATGCAAGATTTACAATGGCCAAAGATTAAAAGTGGTATAATGCAAGATTTACAATGGCCAAAGATTAAAAGTGGTATAATGCAAGATTTACAATGGCCAAAGATTAAAAGTGGTATAATGCAAGATTTACAATTGCCAAAGATTAAATGTGGTATTATGCAAGATAAACATTTGCCAAAAATAAACTTGTTTGATTAAATTTTGGTATTACACAAGAATTACGTGCACATGAGTGTCATAAAAGAAAGATTTAAAAAAAAAAAACGTGGATAATCCTGCAAATGTATATCCTAGAATAGTCACTGAATCTACTTGCTAGCAGGTATTTGTCGAGTTTCAATCAGATGCCCTCTTTGTGCCTGAAATAATGCATTGTGGGATTCTCGGCAAGTTATCATCAGATCTGTCCTGCATTTAGCAGATCTATGAGAAGGTTTCAACCTGAAAACAAATTTTGAACACCTTGCATTTTTTATTACAGCTAAAACTCAGGTTTGCAAACATGAAGGAAGGTGCAAAGATTGTGTCATCAAAAGCATTCTGTCCTCTCAACTTCAGAATCACAGATCGTAATCTAAGTGGTAAGAAATTTATACATTTTGTCATCAATAATTAATGTAAAAGATATAAAGATCAAGAATTTCATTGAAAATGCAACATCATTATTAATATTATCGTTTGTGTGAATTTTAAAATTATCATTTAAACAAATATTAAAGTTAAAGAGATAATATTGTTATTTGTCTTAAAGATTAAAATGGTAGATGAATTGCTAAAAATTTAAATTTTCCTGTATAATAATGGTTAACATATGTATATAGATAACAAAAGTAGATAATTGATTATATGTTTGCACTAGTTCTACAATAACTTATCAACTCATACAATTACATGTATATGGTTTTGAGCTACAACACAGAAATAGAGTATCAAGATTATTCAAAATTTATTTAACCTATTGATCATTGTGGTCAAAGGGAGACAACTTTATTAAATGCAGTGACAAACCAAAAGCTTTGTGAGCTATTCAAATTTGAAAGAAACATGTTCTGTATAAGGAATCCATTAACAATTTTCTAACTTTGTTATATTTATACCCCCAAAAACGAAGTTTGGGGGGGTATATAGGAGTCACCCGGTGGTCGGTTGGTCGGTTGGTTGGTCGGTCGGTCGGTCGGTCGGTCGGTCCAGACGTCCGTTGCATTTTCCTTGTCCGGAGCATAACTTGAAGACTAATGGTTGGAATTCAATATAACTTCATACAATGGTCAAGCACATTGAGAGGAAGTGCAGTGCACAAGAACCATAACTCTATCTTGACTAATTACAGAGTTATTGCCCTTTGTTACTTTTCCTTGTCCGGGGCATAACTTGAAAACTACTGGTTGGAATTCAAAACAACTTCATACAATTGTCAAACACAATAAGGGGAAGTGCAGTGCACAAGAACCATAACTCTATCTAAAGTAATTACAGAGTTATTGCCCTTTCTTACTTTTCCATCGCTTTCTTTTGTCCGGACCATAACTTGAAGACTAATGGTTGGAATTCAATATAACTACATGCAATTGTCAAGCACATTGAGAGGGAAGTGCAGTGCACAAGAACCATAACTCTATCTTGACTCATTACAGAGTTATTGCCCTTTGTTACTTTTCCTTGTCCAAGGTATAACTTGAAAACTACTGGTTGGAATTCAAAACAACTTCATACAATTATCAAACACAATAAGGAGAAGTGCAGTGCACAAGAACCATAACTCTATCTTAAGTAATTACAGATTTATTGGCTTTTGTCACTTTTCCATTGCTTTCTTTTGTCCGGACCATAACTTGAAGACTTATTGTGCAATTCATTTTAACTTCATACAATGGTCAAGCACATTGAGAGGAAGTGCAGTGCACAAGAACCATAACTCCATCTTGACTTATTAAAGAAGTTACTGCCCTTTGTTACTTTTCCTTGTCAAGAGCATGACTTGAAAACTACTGGTTGGAATTCAAAACAACTTCATACAATCGTCAAGCACAATAAAGGGAAGTGCAGTGCACAAGAACCATAACTCCATCTTGACTAATTACAGAGTTATTGTCCTTTGTTACTTTTCCTTGTCCAGAGCATAACTTGAAAACTACTGTTTGGAATTCAATACAACTTCATACAGTTGTCAAGGACATTAAAAGGAAGTGCAGTGCACAAGAGCCATAACTACATTTTGACAAAATACAGAGTTACTGCCCTTTGATACTTTTCCTTGCCCGGAGCATAACTTAAAACGTACTGGTTGGAATTCAAAACAACTTCATACAATGGTTAAGCACAATAAGAGGAAATGCAGTGCACAAGAACTATAACTTCAGCTTCAGTATTTATAGAGTTATTGCCCTTTGTTCCTTTTCTTTGTCTTTCTGAACTTATTACAGAGTAATTCAATAAAACTTCATCAATGGCCAACCACATTGAAAGGAAATGCAACATACACAACTATCTTTAATTGCCCATAACCATAACTCTATATTTCAATTCTTTTACAAGGTATTCTGTTACTAGTAACATCCTCATTTCAGAAGCAGTCTTGTGGGGGTATTAATCACATTTAGTGATAGTTCTAGTTTTAAGTTCCACTAGAATAATGAATAAAGTTTTTATATTTGATGGTTTATGGTAGAACTTAGGTGATCTGATGTAATACTTGTAAAGATCAGCTGTGAGATGTATTGCATGATATGTGTGTCCTAGTTTCATGACATCCCCTTGTTTTCACCAGTCATGTTTTCATTTTCTGTTGATGTCATAACATTATTCATTTAACATGGCAGGGAGCTTGTTTACTGGTCCAAGCCTTAGCATTTAAATCTACCATGATATCATATTGTCACAAATTTGAATCATTTTACTATATATTATCTAGCATGATTTTATACAATTTGGACAGGCAATAATTTGGATTTGGCTATTCAAAATTATGAAATGTTTCTCATGAATATTAGGGTGGGGTGCTAGATTTTAAACAAGGACCCTGAAAACATGCTCAAAAAAGTTATTGTCATTGGTCAAGCTTTGGTTTCATCCATTTATTTTGTCGGAAATTGTTCACAGATATTGGAGCTATAATGCAGGTTACGGAGTTGTCACCCCTGAGAGGCGCGGTATCCTGGACGTGTAATCCTGTTACATATTTTCTTCATGTAGTTGATAGGACGATGGTGAGTGAAGGACAGGAGTTCTGTCCCTTGATGTGCAGCAGATGAGTTGTCTGTCTTGACAGACTTGATCTGACTTTGTCGTCTGCTGCAAAAAAAATCTCGTGCTTTTTTCCAAATTTACATAAATTTCTGGTTTATACAATCAGAACATGTATGAAATTTATATCATCAGATAAAAAGCCAGAAGTTTATGTATTACCATTTACTAACATCCAATCATATCCCATCATTATTCTATCAAACAAACACACACACATGCCAGTTTCTTATATAAAAGATACAAATGCATCATCTTACTAAATTTAACAACACGTAAATTTTACTCATTTATAAATAAAAAAGAAAATCACAGTATTCATTTTTCCTTTTGAATGTTTACTGTAATAAAATAAAAGTTGTTGTAATAACAACATGTATTGTAAGGTTACATTAATTTTGTTGATTAAAATGTCCTAGAATTGTTAAAATGATGTGATTTGTATCTTTCTCATATTTCCCTTTACATCACCTGAATCCTACCTGAATGTGTGAATATGCTGGAATGAATGTTTGTGTTACTGTTAATTTCTTTGTATATTTGTCAGTTTGTCTGTCTGTGTGTGTGTGTGTATGTACAATCTTCTTATAGCATGAGAGTATGTTTCATCTGTACGATGAATTCACATCTCTGCCTTTGCAGATATTGGAACAATTATGCACGTGACTGAGTTATCCCCCATGAGCGGTGCAGTGTCATGGACGGGAAAAGCGTTTAGCTACTATGTTCATACGATAGACCGAACCCTGGTGAGTAGTGTATAACTCCTGTGTTAGACTGTCACCTTCACTGTTACCATAGTGATGGTGATCACATGACAGGATAGAGTATATCACATGATGACAGCTGCGTTACCAGGGGCAATTTGAAACAGCTGCTTTGAAGAAGAAAAATATATATATATATATTATTACAGTATATTTTTTGTACCCTTAATGTCTTCTTTAATCAAGTCTACTACATCGGTAATAACTTGTTTGGATTTGTTATGATTTTGTATAGGTATGAAAATTTTACAAAATGTACATTAAATTGTCTGCTTAAAATGACTTTGGGTTTCTTTGTCTGTATTTATACATAAAAAACAGCAGATGTCTTATTTTAATGAGAATTTTAAGTCAAACAGATCATAATGTAAGAAATATAAACATTATAAACACACTGAAATAGACATGGGGAAAACTTCACACATTCTGTAGATACATTGCTGCATTGTTGACAGTTTAATATATGAAATCTGTATGATAAATGATGGACTGAGATCTTACAAATGTAAGATGTGATATTTATTATGATATTTTGTTTGTTTTATATTAAATTGTTTGATATTGTTATAAGGTATCTAGCTGAATCATGACCTACTAAATTTTCATAATACTGCATGTTTGTATCGACAATCAAGATGTTAATATTATCAATAAGAAACTTAAACTAAAATTTAATGAATTATGTTTGATTGAAATAAAAAAAATCTATTACTAGTATGCAGTATTATAAATTCTAAATATTTTACCTGGTATAAACTGTTGATATAAACACAGGCCTTTTCTAAGCTTACAATTATTTATATTATGTTAGAAAACCTGTCAAAAGGCATTCTAGATACAAATTTTAGAACTTATGGTATTATATGTTTTTTTTTGTAACAGTATTCTTAAACTTTCCATAAATATTTTATTTTGTTGTGACATTTTGTAACAGTTGTGTTTAAAACATATGGCAGTCTTTTCTCTTTATATTTTAATTGATCTGTCTTCATGAAGAACATAGATATTCATTAAAAAGTACATGTACTTAAAACATGTTTCATCAGTAACAGATGTTTCGCGGTAAAACATCATTTTTTTTCTTAAGTATGTTTTATTTAAAAGAGAGGCAGTTTATGAAGTATAAGTCTTATGCTGGTTTAATGAAATATAAGTAAATGATTTGTTGTAATTACAGCTAGAGAAATACTTTCAAAGAATAAGAAATCCCTCTAAAAAGGTAGGTACTGTTGATTTGCTTCTTTATTTAAAGGAAAGCATTAATACAGAGTTTGATGTAATATATTCAAAGTGAACTTATAGGAATGTCAGATTTTTTATCATGATATCAGCTTTATCAATAATTTCAAATGAAGTGTTTACTAGTTATAATGAGTTTATAAGAATCTGTATTAAGGATAATGGTGTTCATGTGGGAAGTTCTCTAAATAAAGTTATACAAACATAAGTTTTAATACTTTGCTGAAATCGTCTTAATTGAATAGATTAATGTATTTATATAAGCAAGAAACAGCCAACTTAGTATTTTGGTAAAATCATAGTTCAATGCAAGCCCAGACTGCTGTATTTTTAAGAAGTTGCAAGACTGATAGGTTTGTTCAATTAGCAAGTATATTTTCTGATCAATCCCATAAATAATGACCAGATTTATTTTTAGATTGAAGAAGAACCAACTAAACCATTGAGGAAAGATAGGAGAGGCAGACTTGTTCCTTCATTAACATCATCACTCAAAAATAACTCTCAGGTCAGTCATCTCATATATATATATTATATTGTTTCTATATCAAGTACATTACAGAATTATTGTTAGAAATACATGTATCATTAAAAAAAACGGTACTTTTAAGGTTTTTTTTTACCTAAGCACATATTCACAACAGGTCAGGGGGGCTTGGTTCTAACATTCTTGATGAGCTTTATTACAGTTTCCTCTGCCAAGTTGCCACATAGTAGATATGACTGTTTTGTCTCTCATTCAGTCTGCACTTACATAAAATAATATTTTGAAAAGTATATGATATAGAATTTATTTATTCTTTATTTTTTTTTTATAAAATAGAAATATTTCAAAAATTTACATTATAATTCTGCAAAACCTGCTTTATTTAAATAAATTTTCAGTATAAAGAACTAAAAGAATTGAAATAAAATGTTTATAAAATTTGCAGTTGATGCGCTTTCATTTGCAGGAACAAAAAACTGGCGACAAGAAATCAGACAGCTCATATAAGGCAGCTAAACTTCTAGACTTTGACTCGACAAGCAACGCGAGTTCTGAAATGACGGGTAATGAGGAGTATCAGGTATATGGCCCTACGACACGGCACAAGTGGTCCCAGTGGATCTCTAGACCTCCACCCGTTCAGTCTGCATCTTCTGTATCCGACACAGAAAATGTGAGTGAGGCTAACGAGGAGATGTTGTCGGTAGTTAAAGTAGTGAATAGTTTGCTCTTGTTTTGTTTTTGTTTACTTGGGTTATGATGTTCTGCTGTGTGTCACGTTTTAAAATTTAGCGATTTTTGGTCACTTTATTTGATCTCTTTTGGTTCAGAATAAGAAATTTCTTGCACCATTGACATTTTTATATTGTTTTCTGCACTCTGTAAACCATATAGAGTTCCTTCCCCTAGACACATTTTGAAATAGTTCATGCATTATTGGTTGTCATCATTTTGGTGACGTATTTTGATTTCAATAAACATTTCAACTACCGTGAGCGTCAGTGTGAACTGAAAATTATAAGTGTTTTTCTAAGCTAAATGCAGCATTATGCTGTTGGTTTTATAATTTTGTTGATGAGAAATTTCTATATAACAAGCTGGATAGCTTGCTAACAAGTTAGTTCAACAATACACCTATGTAACTACATTAAACAAAAAAAATATTTGCTACTACCATTGGTAATTATAGAGTAACAGGCAGTAACTTTATTAGAAGAAAATGCTAACTTGTATGTGTGTTAGTGAAGTGACATTTATGTCAAACTATGACATCATGTTTGTATATATATTGTTTAATTGACATAACTTTCATAATATAAAACTTTTATTGGGATAATACCCTGTGTGACTGACTATCTTTTCTAAGCTTTGTCTAATACAATCATTAACTTACCGATATTAAATTACAAACAGAGTGTGTTATAAATGGACAATATGTTTCATAAAATGGAGGTTTGGAACTTGATTAATTTCTTGTCAGTGTTTTTGTTCAGATAGAAGTATGTAATAAATCAGTGTTAACATGTCACATTCAACTTTTAATTAGTTATTCAAAACTGTTCACATGATTTCAAATTTCTTTATTCATTTTATTTTATGAAATTCAAGTTCTTCTCTTCATGTTATTTTGAATTAATTTTATTTAATGTTTGCCTCTGGGCTGGAGATGGGTTGCAAGATATTTCATTTTGTCAAGTTATTCTAAATGAGAAAATGTTTTAAAAGCATAGTGTGAAATAATCTGTCATATCTTAAGTAGACAATGTTTCTTTGCCACAAAATCAACAGACCATACAAATTCCAAGTATTGTATGTGTAAATTGATATTTTGCCATATCTAATATCGTGTAGTGTTTTGCTTGAAATATTTGCTAATATAATGCTTAGTGTTATAATGATTCAATTATGATCAAAAAAGAGGATTTTGTTCTGAATTTCAAGACATTGGAATAAAGTTGAAATTTAAGTGTGAAACAAGTGACAGTTTATGTATATTAGTAGATAGTTATATTGGGCAAATATCTTATATGTTATAAGGCTATTTAATATTCTTTGATGTTAATATTTCTAGACAAACAATTTAGAACTACAAATAGTTATAGTAAAATGAAGAATGAATAACATTTAAATCATATCCACATGTAAAAGGTTAGATATCTTATATGGTTTGTCAAGTTTGAATTCAATGGTGATGTTTGATTGTGTTGAGTGTGTATAGAGAATGTTATGAACAAGAATAATATTTTCATATATTTGATGTAGGAGGAAGAGGAAGAAAGAGAAGTTAGACGGACGAGACAGAAATCTATAAAACCATTAGCTGGAAGGAAAGCTCATTTAGTAGCCAAACAAAAGATACAGGCTGCTATAACTGACATAAGTAATGGACCATTAAAAGAAAATAATGAAAAGAAAATGGGTAAGTTATCTTTATATATCTTTATTTACTTCAGTCTCATTAGATGTATATATCATTAAAGTTTTCATTACATATTTACTGCTGTTATTTCTGTATAAGTAACCTGTGGATAAAAAGTTATTAAAAATACTTTGTTTTATTCATTTTGCTATACTGTACAAATATAATTAATAAAATAGAAATAGTCTACACTTGAAATGGTTTATGATTTATTAGTTCCCAGCCATTGTATATTTGTATTTTGAATTGTACTAGCATACTAAAGTAGAATGATGTAAAAACTTCAGTCTATACATTTGACATTGTGTGATCATTGTATTAAATTGTTTATTTTTGGAGCTTGAGTTGATTGATATATTATCATCTTTTTTTTATAGTACATAGAAGAAAGCAGCGTAAAGTGTTGTCTGCACTAAAGGCTCGAGCTTTAGCTAAAAACAAGAGTAAAGAGAAGGTGCTAGCCTTAGATAGTTTAAACCTGTTACATAGTCATACCTTACTGTCTACATCCACTGCAGGTATATATACATCTTATACATCTTCATTATACACTGCTCAATAAATTGCCACATACGTTCACATAATTAGCTCACACTTTGATAGGGTCCGGTCTTTATTATACCCCCACAAACGAAGTTTAGGGGGGGTATATAGGAGTCAGCTTGTCGGTCGGTTGGTCGGTCGGTCCGTCCGTCGGTCGGTCCACATCATGGTTTCCGGACGATAACTAGAGTTTGGAATGAGGTATTGTAATCAAACTTGGTATATAGCAACCTTGTGTGAAAACTCCGGCTGGTATTGCATTTGGACCCCCTGGGGTCAAGGTCAAGGTCACCGTTACTAAAATTAGAAAAATGGTTTCCGGACAATAACTACAGTTAAGAATGAGATATTGTTATCAAACTTGGTGTATAGCAAGCTTATATGAAGACCTGGGTTGGTATTGCATTTGGACCCCCTGGGGTCAAGGTCAAGGTCACCGTTACTAAAAATAGAAAAATGGTTTCCGGACAATAACTAGAGTTAGGAATGAGATATTGTTATCAAACTTGGCCTATAGAAAGCTTATATGAAGGCCTGGGTTGGTATTGCATTTGGACCCCCTGGGGTCAAGGTCAAAGTCACCGTTACTAAAAATAGAAAAATGGTTTCCGGACGATAACTAGAGTTAGGAATGAGATATTGTTATCAAACTTGATGTATAGCAAGCTTACATTAAGACCTGGCTTGGTATTGCATTTGGACCCCCTGGGGTCAAGGTCAAGGTCACCGTTACTAAAAATAGAAAAATGGTTTCCGGACAATAACTAGAGTTAGGAATGAGATATTGTTATCAAACTTGGTGTATAGCAAGCTTATATGAAGACCTGGCTTGGTATTGCATTTGGACCCCCTGGGGTCAAGGTCAAGGTCACCGTTATTTAATGGTTTCCGGACAATAACTAAAGTTAGGAATGAGATATTGTTATCAAACTTGGTGTATAGCAAGCTTATATAATGACCTGGGTTGGTATTGCATTTGGACCCCCTGGGGTCAAGGTCAAGGTCACTGTTACTAAAAATAGAAAAATCTCCAGACAATAACTAGAGTTAGGAATGAGATATTGTTATCAAACTTGGGGTATAGCAAGCTGATATGAAGACCTGGGTTGGTATTGCATTTGGGCCCACTGGGGTCAAGGTCACTGTTACTAAAAATAGAAAAATGGTTTTCTGACAATAACTAGAGTTAGGAATGAGATATTGTAATCAAATTTGGTGTATAGCAAGCTTATATGAAGACCTTGGTTGGTATTGCATTTGGACCCCCTAGGGTCAAGGTCACTGTTACAGTGTTACTAAAAATAGAAAAATGGTTTCCGGATAATAACTAGAGTTAGAAATGAGATATTGTATTCAAACTTTGTGAAAAGCAAGCTTATTTAGAGACCCCAGTAGGGATTACAATTAATTGAAATATTTCTTTGTACACAGTTGATAGTTTGTGTTCAAATTTTTCTTCAGACTACTTATTTTTCAAAAAGTCAAAGTTGCTGGTGGGGGTATTAATCACCTTCAGTGATAGGTCTAGTTTCACTTGTATGAGTCATAAATTTGAAACATGATTTCCATAGACACTTCTGGTTGATGGCACTATGCCTGCTGCAATAACTATATTTGTTTAAAATATTCTATGAATGTTTTAGAGTGTTGCCAGGTTAGTAAGAACAGGAAAGTACTGGTACAAAATCCAGGTTCACATGTGAGGTACTGGCTGCCTGAAATACTGATTAGTCTAGTTTGAAACAAATAAAACAAAAATGTCTGTAAGCTAAAAATAGAGTTATTTAAATAATGTGTTACAAGGGATGAAAAAATACTTATGTTTAACATTTGAAGACATTCACAAATATGATCTAGATAATAAAAGGTGGTTTGAACCTGATATTGTTTGATTTTATTAACCTGTCAATTCCATACTCATTATACGGTCAATGCACAGTATATATTAAATTCGATAAATGTTCGGTAAATTCCGTGAGAGGTATGCAGTAAGATGTGATTAAATTCATCTAGTTTCCATGAATTAGTTACACTGACCGTTATAGCGCAATAGGGTAAACCACGGGTATAAAATATCAAAATGTCCTACATGTTGTAAGATCGAAACAGTGTATGTCGAGGTTTTTTACTTATTCATAACTATTTTCAAAAATTTTGAAGTTATGGTTGTCTGTTTTAATATGTTTTGCACTTTTTTGTAAATATTATATTTTTTATATGTACATGTATAACATTGTTTATGAATTGATACTGAAAATTCATTCGGATTACAAAATATGATAATTCAGTGTTTCTTAGTTGTTTCATATCCATGTAGACATTTTGCAAGCGCTTGACTATTTTCTTTAAAATATACCTAAAAATAAAGACAGAATAAATCTAAAAAGAATGTCAAAAGAAGGGATCGAACCTCGGACCTCTCATACATAAGGTAATCACTTAACCGACTGCGCTATTGCGGAAGTTACGAGAACTAACATTTAGCTAGTGGGAGTTTTCCAAACGTTAGTGATATACTCCGTATTCTCGTAAAATAAACGGACAAAACCGAAGTGGGATCGAATATTTAAATGAGTGCTATAATGTATTCATTATTGACAGGTCAATTAAATCAGACTATAATATAATGTGTATTTTAGCTGATGATATACATGTGTATTTTAGCTGATGATGTAATGTGTATTTTAGCTGATGATATATTGTGTATTTTAGCTGATGATATGTTATGTATTTTATCTGATGATATGTTATGTATTTTAGCTGATGATATGTTATGTATTTTATCTGATGATATGTTATGTATTTTATCTGATGATATGTTATGTATTTTATCTGATGATATGTTATGTATTTTAGCTGATGATGTAATGTGTATTTTAGCTGATGATATAATGTGTATTTTAGCTGATGATATGTTATGTATTTTATCTGATGATATGTTATGTATTTTAGCTGATGATAAAATGAAGAAGAGTTACAATGAACCAAGCATGACAGCTATGTCTAACTCGTACTTTAAACCATCGGTCCAGGCTCAATCTGTGTCCGCATTAGAAATGGCACCAGTTGTGCAACAGCTCATGGGTAATTTTGGATATTTTATTACCACTTGTTACTTAAAATTTCATAAATAATTTAATGCTATTTTTTAGGTGAAATGAGTTTACTGTATTTTAGATTTAATTTTGTGAATGAAGTGCAGTGCATGACTGTATATAATGACTGTTTTATTTAATACTTAGGCAAAGTGCTATTACATGTATATCTTACCTATGTCATCTGTGTAGAGTTTAGTAAGCCTCCATAATCCATATTCATGAGATCTGACTGAACAATACTGTAGTTTCTACTGAGTGTTTTAAATGTTAAGATTCCTTAAATGAATTAAAAACTGTTCCAAAAATCTTAACAGGACAAGTCCAGTTAACAAATTTAGCCAGGTAAACATTAAGATTATATTAATGACTAATAGTTGGTTATATATTGTGTTATTTCAGATGTATTTAGACAAGAATACATGCAGTTCTTGGTGTATATGCAGACACCAGAATATAAGGAATCTGTAACAGAACAGATTGAGAAAGAAAAGGTAGAATATTACTATGATTTTCACTTTATATCATCTACTTAACCTCAACATGGTCTATCTTAAGACTAGTTCATCTCAACACTGATTCATCTGAACTCTAGTTCATCTCAATTCAAGTTCATCTCAACTTTAGTTCATTTCAACTAAGTTCATCTCAACACTAATTCATCTCTACTCTAGTACATCTCAACTTTAGTTCCTCTCTACACTAATTGATCTCAACTCTAGTTCATCTCATCTTTAGTTCATCTCAACACTAATTCATTTCAACTTTAGTTCATCTCAACACTAATTCTCCTCAACTCTTGTTAATCTAAAATCTAGTTCATATCAACTCTAGTTCATCTCAGCCATAATTCATCTCATGATGAAACTTTATGATTATTTAATATTTGTGTTACTAACAATAAATGTAAGCTGCTTTCAAATGCAAGATCATATAATGATTCAAATTAATTGAAAAAAGAAACTGTTATGTTTCATTATTATTTTTAGAAATTTTTTGTTGATTTAAGGAAACCAATATCCTGTATGTGTTATAACTAAAAATAATAATTGAGCTATAACTGAAGAATAATTTCATTTATCTCTTAAATTACTTTTAATTAGTTTTAATCATTTGATAATATAGTGTCAAAGCTTGTAGTTATTTATTATAGAAAATATGTATATGTATTCTAAATTGATTTTTGTTGTTATAGTTACGCAAGCTTGATTTGAACTCAGAAGTTATCCGGTTAGAGAAACAGATAGAACATTTACAAAAAGACAGTACGAAACAGTTAAAGACAAGATTGAAAGAGGTAATAACCCTTTATGATAGCTCATTAATAGATTTTATTGTTTATAAAAGATGGTTTGATAACTAAACATCATCAGAATGGTGCAATAGTATAAATTTTTTTGCTTATTTCAATTCATTAAACAACTTGTATCAAAGAGAGTTTAAGATGCTAGTCAAGTTCTGGCCATATAGTTTCACATGTAATGTTCTGACCATATAGATTACATGTAATATTTTGGCCATTAAGTTTACATGTAATGTTCTGGCCATATGGTTTCACATGTAATGTTCTAGCCATATAGTTTCAATTATAATGTTCTGGCCATATTGTTTCACATGTAATGTTCTGGCCATATAGTTTCACATGTAATGTTCTGGCCATATGGTTTCACATGTAATGTTCTGGCCATATGGTTTCACATGTAATGTTCTGGCCATATAGTTTCAATTGTAATGTTCTGGCCATATAGTTTTAATTGTAATGTTTTGGCCGTATAGTTTTACATGTAATATTTTGGCCATTAAGTTTACATGTAATGTTCTAGCCATATGGTTTCACATGTAATGTTCTGGCCATATAGTTTCAATTGTAATGTTCTGGCCATATGGTTTCACATGTAATGTTCTGGCCATATAGTTTCACATGTAATGTTCTGGCCATATGGTTTCACATGTAATGTTCTGGCCATATATTTTCAATTGTAATGTTCTGGCCATATGGTTTCACATGTAATGTTCTGGCCGTATAGTTTCACATGTAATGTTCTGGCCATAAAGTTTACATGTAATGTTCTAGCCATATGGTTTCACATGTAATGTTCTGGCCATATAGTTTCACATGTAATATTTTGGCCATTAAGATTACATGTAATGTTCTGGCCATATGGTTTCACATGTAATGTTCTGGCTATAAAGTTTCACATGTAATATTTTGGCCATAATATTTACATGTAATGTTCTGGCCATATGGTTTCACATGTAATTTTTTGGTCACAAAGTTTAACATGTAATATTCTGGTCATAAAGTTTTACATGTTATGATCTGACCATATACATGTAGATTACATGTAATATTCTGGCTGAATAGTTTCACATGTAATTTTCTGGCATTATAATTTACATGTAATATTCTGGCCTTATAATTTACATTACTGTATCTGGCAGTATGGTTTTACATGTAATATTTTGGCCATATATACGAAATGTTACCAGATATTCTTATATATTACAGCTACAGATAGACGCATGTACTCCGTCAGAGTTTATAGAACAAGCTAGAGGTATACTTACTCAACAGAATGAGCTGGAAACCATGGGTCAAAGTCTACAGTTACAGATTGCACAACTAGAAACAGAAAATCAAGCTCTGGTAAGTTACTTAAATTCAGTTTAGCATAACGTTTCTTATTCACAGATTTTAGATACAGAAAGATTTTTGTTCTTTTAAACTGATTATAGTTGGAATTGTGTTAGTAACTTATAATTAACATGTGATGTTTTGTTGATACATAAAATCTGCACTAAGCAAGTAATTTTGAAAGTACAAAAACAGGAACTTATTTCTAGAACCTGCCAGTTACTGTGATACATTGTTCTGCATCTAATTGCTGTTGATACAAATTCTGCCATCTTTTATACATCAGTTATACTCAAATGTTAATTGGTGCCCGAAATAAAACACAGAGAATAGCACCTGAGGTTTTCTTTTGATATTGCCATATAATCTTTATAGTGTGGGTGACTTAAGACCAACTCAACAACAACACAATTCTGTACCTTTATTTCTATATGACAATGGAGTTCAGCTCAACATATGCTGTAATGTTGCTGCAGTTGTTAAGAACTACCTTCTACACTTCTGCATATAAATGACTTACATGGTAAAATTGGAGTAACATGTTACAAAAGCCTTTTAGTAAAGCTATTGAAAAACTCCTTAAAACATGGCAAAGTTTGTAGTACTTTTGTTTATTTAGTATTCTTTAGTTTAACTGAAGGGCGTTTTTATTTACAGCTTGCGGCTCAAAATCAAGCTGTGGTGGATCACAGTGTAACTTCAGGGAAGTCTAATGGCAAAAAGGTAAACACTGCACTATATACTAGAAACATTTCAAACTGTGCCTTTGCATCATAGGAAACATATTAGAGCGTTATATGTTATGAAAACAAATCAAGTTAATTCTGATTTCTTTCTCAGAATTTTTTTTTAAGGCCCTTTTTATCCTTTAACAATTTGACTTAAAGATTGTTTTTGTTTTAAATTCTTTTTTTGTGTTTTTTTTTTATTTTATTTTTAGCTCACCTTGCACAAAGTGCAGGTGAGCTTTTAGGATGGCCAACCAAATGGCGTCCGTCGTCTGTTGTCCGTCCACATTTTAAATATTCTAAGGACATCTTCTATGATACCGCAAGGCCAATGTTAATGAAACTTGGCAGGAATACTCTTTGTATGAAGCTCTATCAAGATTGTTCAAAGAATTCCATTTCATGCAGAACTCTGGTTGCCATGGCAACCGAAAGAAAAATCTTTAAATATCTTCTTTTAAAGAACCGTAAGAGCTAGAGCTTAGATATTTGGCATGAAACATCTTCTAATGAGTGTCTACCAAGTTTGTTCAAATAAAAGCCCTAGGGTCAAAATTGGCCCCGCCCCAGGGGGTCATTGATTTTCCCTATATGCATATAGTAAAAACTTAAAAATCTTCTTTTAAAGAACCCAAAGAGCTAGAGCTAAGATATTAAGCATGAAACATCTTCTAGTGAGTGTCTACCAAGTTTGTTCAAATAAAAGCCCTGGGGTCAAAATTGGCCCCGGCCCGGGGGGTCATTGATTTTCCCTATATGCATATAGTAAAAACTTAAAAAATCTTCTTTTAAAGAACTGTAAAAGCTAGAGCTTAGATATTTGGCATGAAACATCTACTAGTGAATGTCTACCAAGTTTGTTCAAATAAAAGCCCTGGGGTCAAAATTGTCCCGCCCCAGGGGGTCATTGATTTTCCCTATATGCATATAGTAAAAACTTAAAAAATCTTCTTTTAAAGAACCCAAAGAGCTAGAGCTAAGATATTTAGCATGAAACATCTTCTAATGAGTGTCTACCAAGTTTGTTCAAATAAAAGCCCTGAGGTCAAAATTGGCCCTGCCCCAGGGGGTCATAGATTTTCCCTATATGCATATAGTAAAAACTTAAAAAATCTTCTTTTAAAGAACCCAAAGAGCTAGAGCTAAGATATTTGACATGAAATATCTTCTAGTGAGTGTCTACCAAGTTTGTTCAAATAAAAGCCCTGGGGTCAAAATTGGCCCCGCCCCAAGGGGTCATTGATTTTCCCTATATGCATATAGTAAAAACTTAAAAAATCTTCTTTTAAAGAACCGTAAGAGCTAGAGCTTAAATATTTGGCATGAAACATCTTCTAGTGAATGTCTACCAAGTTTGTTCAAATAAAAGCCCTGGGGTCAAAATTGGCCCTGTCCCAGGGGGTCATAGATTTTCCCTATATGCATATAGTAAAAACTTAAAAAATCTTCTTTTAAAGAACCCAAAGAGCTAGAGCTAAGATATTTAGCATGAAACATCTTCTAATGAGTGTCTACCAAGTTTGTTCAAATAAAATCCCTGGGGTCAAAATTGGCCCCGCCCCAGGGGGTCATTGATTTTCCCTATATGCATATAGTAAAAACTTAAAAAATCTTCTTTTAAAGAACTCAAAGAGCTAGAGCTAAGATATTTAGCATGAAACATGTTCTAATGGGTGTCTACCAAGTATGTTCAAATAAAAGCCCTGGGGTCAAAACTGGCCCTGCCCCGGGGGTCATTGATTTTCCTTATATGTGTATAGCAAAAACTTAAAAATCTTCTTTGAAAAAACCCAAATAGCTTGAGTTTAGATATTATACATGAAACATCTTTAAGTAAATATCTACAAAGTTTGTTCAAATAAAAGCCCGGGAGTCAAAACTGGCCCTGCCCCAGGGGTGTCATTGTTTTTAACTATATGTGTATAGTAAAAACTTAAAAATCTTCTTTTAAAAAACCCAATGAGCTAGAACTTAGATGTTTAGCATGAAACATCTTCTTATGGGTGTCTACCAAGTCTGTTCAAATAAAAGCCCTTGGGTAAAAATTGGCCCGGGGGGGGGGGGGGGGGCTATATACAGGTGAGCGACCTCAGGGCCATCATGGCCCTCTTGTTTAAAGTAATAATCACAGATCTATACTATAAAATTGAGATTTCTAATGTTATCAGTAAATTTACTTTTCTTTGAGATTACTATTTTGTCTAAAATTTATTATCAGATCTGGTAGTATTACTGTTCATATTAATTTTCTTTCTTTTTTAAACTTTTGTTACAGAATGGCCTAGTGCAGCTGTCACATGCTCAGGGTTATTTAGCTAATCAGTTTTCTGAATCGCTCTGTAGGAAAAAACAGCTTCTTACCCAAGCACAGGAGCTTGAAACTCAGGTCAAACAGCTACAAAGTAGCATAGAAGTTAGTGAAAATATAGTAAATCAATTGCCTCAGGGACCTGCTAAAAGGACAGATAGGAAAAGGAAAATTGAGTCAGAGTTAGAGAATTTACATCCAAACATGGCAACAATTCTGCCGTCTGCTTCATCCTCACCTCTGACTGTGGGCAAATCCAATAGAAAAACAAAGGAAAGGAAAAGCAGGAGTTCTAATCGTGGGAAAGTTAACATATCATCAAAAGTACTGCCAGATTTAGACTCTTCCAGTGTAGCTAATTCTAATTTATCAATACGAAGACTTCTAGAAAATACTCGAACTGACCAATCAGGAAAAAGTGCTGCTGATACAATACCCAAGTTGAATGGTTTTATAGAGCCTAGCCAAACAGAAAATGATCTCAATAAATTAAGACCTAGTTTACCTATCAGCATTCCACTTGATTGTCTTCCAGATAATAATGTGAAAAAGGCTATGGAAAATGTTATTATAGCAGGTTTAGAAAATAGCCCATATAGTGTAATTGAAAATGGGGATATTGTAAGCAACCTTAATAGTATGAGCAAAACCAGTGCTAATGAAGTTCCATTAAGTTTGAAGAGTGATTTAATCCAGTCAAGTAAGTCATCTGCATGGACGTCTGCTAATTTTGTGTCCAATTCTCAAACTGGAAATACAGTTTCATCTCCTAAAACCAATTTTGCAATTGATAAAATGGTTATTCCTAAAAAAAGAGGGCACATTTTAAATGGAACAAACATCAATGCAAATGAACTACTAAAACAAACTCTAGTTCATAGAATTGAGAACACTAAAAATCTGAAAAGAAAAGGTCAACAGGAAATGGACTCTGTATCTAAAAGACTAATGATAAAAAGTGAGCTACTTGGCATACAGCAGGTAGGGCAGGTTCAAGGTCATGTGATCAATCAAACTTCTGGATCTCCGGAATCACGGACATCAACAGCTATGTTGATATCTACAGCCAATCAGCCCATAGCTATCAGTGCTATACCATCACCTGATCTCCATGGCAAAAATCTTATTTTACAGTCAAATGGTAAGATCCCTTCATAGATTCTTCTTATTTGCATTTTCTACTTAAATCAAACTTTTGTCTTGAAGATATTTTTTTATTTGAATGTTTGGTTGTTTATTGACCAACACAGCAGAGGTCACATGGTCACTTTTCAGCTTTACTGTCAGATGGAGGAAGACCTCAGGTGCCCTTTCATATATTTTTTCAGGCACATACGGGCACCTGAGTAGAACCATCAACATTCTTTCAACATGAAAGAATTCGAAGTCCTTGATGGGATTCGAACCCAAAACAGTGAGGGGCAAGTAGATTGAAGTCATTGACCTTAAGTAACCACTCGACCATGGATGCCTACAAAGATAAATTACTATGCTTTGTCCTTTAGATAATAAGTTTATTTTTAATAAAGATAACTTAAAGGGATACTCGGGCAAAATAATGACAAAAATATTAAAGTGATTTTATGTACTCAAATCACGCTAAAATTACATTTTAAGTCCCAGCATGAATTTCTGTATAAATTCTATATATTTTGGGATTGAAGCATAAATATATCTATATTGAACGAAATTTAAAGGCCAACAAAATCAATGAGTACTTTTAAATAATAAAACAAGTGATGTGACTTGAACTCACGCGGGTCAAGTTAGGAAACGACCATTTCATTCTTTATATGGAGAAAAGTTTTGTTCCTTTGACTGTCTAGTGTATTCATTTTGAGGACATTCACAAAATTATGAATGAAAAATTCAAAATAAAGAAAGGAAAATTTTGCCTGTGTCTCCCTTTAAATTCAGTATTATTAGCTCACCTGTCACAAAGTGACAGGGTGAGCTTTTGTGATCGCTTTCCGTCGTCCGTAAACTTTTACTTTAAATGACATCTTCTCATAAACCACGAAGCCAATTTCATCCAAACTTCACAGGAATGTTCCTTTGGTGGTCACCTTTGAAAATTGTTCAAAGAATTTAATTCCATGCAGAACTCTGGTTGCCATGGCAACCAAAAGAAAAAAACTTTAAATATCTTCTTCTAAAAAACCTAAAGAGCTAGAGCTTAGATATTTGGCATGAAACATCTTCTAGTGAGTGTCTACCAAGTTTGTTGAAATAAAAGCCCTGGGGTCAAAATTGGCCCCGCCCCAGGGGGTCATTGATTTTCCCAATATGCATAAAGTAAAAACTTAAAAAATCTTCTTTTAAAGAACCCAAAGAGCTAGAGCTTAGATATTTAGCAAGAAACATCTTCTAATGGGTGTCTACGAAGTTTGTTCAAATAAAAGCCCAGGGGTCAAAATTGGCCCTGCCCCAGGGGGTCATTGATTTTCACTATATGCATATAGTAAAAACTTAAAAAATCTTCTTTTAAAGAACCCAAAGAGCTACAGCTAAGATATTTATCATGAAACATGTTCAAATGGATGTGTACAAAGTTTGTTCAAATAAGAGCCCTGGGTCAAAATTGGCCCCGCCCAGGGGTCATTGATTTTCCTTATATGTGTAGAGCAAAAACTTAAAAAATCTTCTTTGAAAAAAAAAAAAAAAAACAAATAGCTAGAGTTTAGATACTAAGCATAAAATATCTTCTAGTTAGTGTCTTCAAAGTATGTTCAAATAAAAGCCCTGGGGTCAAAATTGGCCCTGCCTCGGGGTCATTTATTTTCCTTATATGTGTATAATAAAAACTTAAAAAATCTTCTTTGAAAAAAAACCAAATAGCTAGAGTTTAGATACTTAGCATGAAACATTTTCTAGTGAGTGTCTACCAAGTTTGTTCTTATAAGAGCCCTGGGGTCAAAATTGGCCCTGCCTCGGGGGTCATTTATTTTCCTTATATGTGTATAACAAAAACTTAAAAAATCTTCTTTGAAAAAACTCAAATAGCTAGAGTTTAGATATTAAGCATGAAGCATCTTCTAGTGAGTGTCTACAAAGTTTGATCAAATGAAAGCCCTGGGGTCAAAATTGGCCCCGCCCCGGGGGACATTGATATTCCTTATATGTGTATAGCAAAAACTTAAAAATCTTCTTTGAAAAAACCCGAATAGCTAGAGTTTAGATATTAAGCATGAAGCATCTTCTAGTGAGTGTCTACAAAGATTGTTCAGATAAAAGCCCTTGGGTCAAAACTGGCACTGCCTCAGGTGTGTCATTGTTTTTAACTATATGTGTAAAGAAAAAACTTGACCAGCTAGACCTTAGATGTTTAGCATGAAACATCTTCTAATGCGTGTCTACCAAGTTTGTTCAAATAAAAGCCCTGGGATTTAAACTGGCCCCGCTCCGGGGGCCTATATACAGGTGAGCGACTTCAGGGCCATCATGGCCCTCTTGTTTATTGATTCAATACCTTTTTCTCATAAAGGAGGGTTTTACTTCTAGTGAGAGCTACTGTTGGCAGATAAAGTCTTGTGGCCAAGTAACTGCAAGCACCCCACTTTAAACTTAACCAATGTCTTTTCAAATATGATTGTTGGTCATTGACCAAGACCCATAATTCAAGCATTATTTTTACTGCATTATTTTCATCTGTGAATTTTGAAAGTTTTTGCATGGGTCCTGTTTTCTATCAAGTGCTTGGAATAGAAAAGCTTTTACAGCTATCATATTCATGTAAGGTTGGTGATTCTACTCCAGTGAGAACAAGTACAGGTATTCCTGAAATAATGTTTTGAGAGAACCCTGATATGAGCAAGAACAGTTTTGCTGTTTATTTTAATCTCG
>NW_026862684.1:0-32127 GCF_026571515.1 Ruditapes philippinarum
TATGTGAAGTGAAGTCTTTGGACAAAGTAAGGCATACCTTTTTTGAATCATAGAACAAGTTCAGAATTAGGTTAGGTCTTATTTTGTATTTTTGTTATTTTCTTTCACCAATATATCGCCATTCTCTTCGTGGCATTAAAATATGTTTGTGTTTTATAACCTAACAGCAAGAAATCATTTTGTAAAGATAACCGTTTTATGTAAGCGAAAACGTTGAAAATGTTTTTATTATTGAAACATATTTATTTTGACTAACCTACATTTTTGGGATATTTAATATTTATTTCTCAGAGTGATCAAATTTATATTTTTTTGTTGTTGGATTAACGTTATTACTTAAAGTCATCTTTCTTTTTTAGGTGTGCCTGTCAATGAGTGTGCTGTTGAGCCATGTTTGAACGGCGGCGTGTGTACAAATGGAAACATTAACTACGTGTGTACATGTGCGCCTGGATTTAAGGAAAAAACTGTGAAAAACAGTAAGCATACCTTATACGCTAATTGACTTTTTTTACCTTATTTAATTCCATGTACACAAGAATTTTCTTTCTAACACACAATGTCATTTTACTTTAAACAAAACAATGTAACAACCATATACCGTATGTCCAATCCATTATTTTTTAAAAAAAAATCTGCTTATTAAATGTTAATCAATTATAAAAAAATAAAATTAAAAAGAAGTAAATGAGCTGACTGTTTGCTTCTTTATTTTTTCACTCACACATCTTGAAATTTTTAGTATGTCTTTTGTACATCAATTAAATAGATGTTGTAATTATAGACAGTTTGCACTGCCTTTGAACAACTTTCAGGAAACTAAATGGAATGTTGTGAATTTGGCATATATGTCCGATCATTAAAGTGATTTGTACTTTTTTGTCATTTTGCAAACCTACTTTTACATGTTGTATAATAACGTTTTTTGAAAACATTCAAATTTACTAGAAGAAGTCTTCTTTTGAAACTTTCGTGGAAAAAGAATATGCTCATTTAATAAAGTATGTTGTAGACATTTTTCTGAATTGATCTTAATTATAATGAATATTTTGGTAGTTAATACTGGCAAATTGCTAGCTAAGAAAATATTATATCTCCTACACTAACAAATAGTGAAAAGACTTCATACTATTTAAACTGTAAAATGCAATTTTTTAAAGTTTAAAGGAATTAGATATGCACAAAAGATATTCTTTCATAAATGTTAATAATGTAAAGGTTAGTGATTGTTTAAAAAGCATTTTTGCTTCAGCTCTCGTTAATGTTGCCCTTGGAAAACCTGCCTACCAGTCAAGTAATTATTCAAAAGATTATGAAAATCAATACACTGCTGACAAAGGGAATGATGGTAATGCCGATGATAACATATATAACAACCATTGTTTTGAAACTGATAACAATATGAATCCCTGGTGGGAAGTCGATCTTCAGGATGAATATAACATAAGTCAAGTTAACATAACCAATAGGAGGGACTGCTGCAGTATGTAATTTTCTTCATTTTACTGAATATTTACTTTAATTAAACTTAACATTTTATTTGTTTTTATTTTAAGGTAATTATGAAATTTCATGGAAGAAATTTGAAACAAGCTTTTCTTAGCCTCATTGAGTTGATTGAATGATTACTTATTTTACAACGATTGCAATAAACCATGTTTTCTTTGCAAACACTGTTAATATAAATACATAAAGAAATCAGTTGGATAGAATCAATTTTAGCGAACCCCAGAACAAACAGAGTTTTTGTTCTTATTTTAAAAATACAGGTCAATATGTCAGTATGTAAGGTAAGTCCATTACATTATGTGTGTTCCTCATTTTGTTTACAAAATTATTTACACAATATTCAGCCATTACTCACAAATGTATTTATTAGAGCTGTTGTAAAGGTAAAATATAATTTTTAATTTTATTTTAGCTACAAGAGCAGAGAATGTGGTAATCTACGTAGCAACAGAAAATCTTGGTAACTGGAAGATGGTAGCCTATAAGGAAGGTCAAATGGGTCTTTTCGTGTCTTTCACATTTGACCCAGTGAAAGCTCGTTATGTCAGAGTAGCTTTAAGGAACAAACAAACATATTTACATTTATGTGAAGTGGAAGTCTTTGGACAAAGTAAGGCATACCTTTTTCAGTATATCAAGTTCAGTAATAGTTAGGTCTTATTTTGTATTTTTGTTATTTTCTTTCACAAATATATATCCATTCTCTTTGTGGCATTAAAATATTTTCGTGTTTTATAGCCTAACAGCAAGAAGTCATTTCGTAAAGATAACCGCTTTATTTAAGCGAAAACGTTGAAAATGTCTTTAATATTGAAAGATATTTATTTTGACTAACCTACAATTTTGGGATATTTAATATTTATTTCGTTGCTGGATTAACGTTATTTCTTAAAGTCATCTTTCTTTTTTAGGTGTGCCTGTCAATGAGTGTGCTGTTGAGCCATGTTTGAACGGCGGCGTGTGTACAAATGGAAACTTTAACTACGTGTGTACATGTGCGCCTGGATTTATAGGAAAAAACTGTGAAAACAGTAAGCATACCTTATACGCTTACTTGACTGTTGTTTTTGTACTTTATTTAATTCCATGTACACAAGAATTTTCTTTCTAACACACAATGTCATTTTACTTAACACAAAACAATGTACAACCATATACCGTATGTCCAATCCATTATTTTGTAAAAAAAAATCTGCTTATTAAATGTTAATCAATTATAAAAAATAAAATTAAGAAGTAAATGAGCTGACTGTTTGCTTCTTTATTTTTTCACTCACACATCTTGAAATTTTTAGTATGTCTTTTGTACATCAATTAAATAGATGTTGTAATTATAGACAGTTTGCACTGCCTTTGAACAACTTTCAGGAAACTAAATGGAATGTTGAGAATTTGGCATATATGTCCGATCATTTAAGCGTTTTGTACTATTTTGTCATTTTGCAAAGTTTCATTTACATGTTGTATAATAATGTTTTCTGAAAACATTCAAATTTACTAGAAGAAGCCTCCTTATTTGTAACTTTCGCGAAAAAAGGAATATGCTCATTTCATAAAGTATGTTGTAGACTTTTTTCTGAATTGATCTTAATTGTTATGAATATTTTGGTGATTAATACTGGCAAATTGCTAGCAACACATAGTGAAAACACTACTTACTATTAAAACTGTAAAATGCATTTTTTAAGTTTATAGGAAAAAGATATGCACAAAAGATATTCTTTCATAAATGTTAATAATGTAAAGGTTAGTGATTGTTTAAAAAGCATTTTTGCTTCAGCTCTCGTCAATGTTGCCCTTGGAAAACCTGCCTACCAGTCAAGTAATTATTCAAAAGATTATGAAAATCAATACACTGCTAACAAAGGGAATGATGGTAATGCCGATGATAACATATATAACAACCATTGTTTTGAAACTGACAACAATATGAATCCCTGGTGGGAAGTCGATCTTCAGGATGTATATAACATAAGTCAAGTTAACATAACCAACAGGAGGGACTGCTGCAGTATGTAATTTTCTTCGTTTTACTGTATATTTACTTTAATTATACTTTACAATATATATGTTTTTATTTTAAGGTAATTATTTAATTTCATGGAAGAAATTTGAAACAAGCTATTCTTAGCCCCATTGAGTTACATTCCATAATTACTTATTTTACAACGATTGCAAAATACCATATTTTCTTAAAAAACACTGTGTTAAGTTTAATACATAAAGAAATCACTTAGATGTAATCAATTTTAGCGAACCCCAGAACAAACAGAGTTTTTGTTCTAATTTTAAAAGATACAGGTTAATGTGTAAAATAAGTCCGTTACATTATGTGTGTTCCTCATTTTGTTAACAAAATTGTTTACACAATTTTCAGCCATTACTCACAAATATATTTATTAGAGCTGCTGTAAAGGTAAAATATTTTTTAAATTTTATTTTAGCTACAAGAGCAGAGAATGTTGTAATCTACGTAGCAACAGAAAATCTTGGTAACTGGAAGATGGTAGCCTATAAGGAAGGTCAAATGGGTCTTTTCGTGTCTTTCACATTTGTTCCAGTGAAAGCTCGTTATGTCAGAGTAGCTTTAAGGAACAAACAAACATATTTACATTTATGTGAAGTGGAAGTCTTTGGACAAAGTAAGGCATACCTTTTTTAATATAACAAGTTCAGTAATAGTTAGGTCTTATTTTGTATTTTTGTTATTTTCTTTCACCAATATATCGCCATTCTCTTCGTGGCATTAAAATATGTTTGTGTTTTATAACCTAACAGCAAGAAATCGTTTTGTAAAGATAACCGTTTTATGTAAGCGAAAACGTTGAAAATGTTTTTTATTATTGAAACATATTATTTTGACTAACCTTCATTTTCGAAATATTTCGTTTTTATTTCTCAAAGTATGGTGCCATATGTCTGCCACCAGATACCCATGTAACTAACTAGTTTATTTAGAGGTAAACTAGTTACGTAACTAGTTAACTTCTTAGTTAAATAGTTATCTGCTTATTTAGTTACGTAACTAGTTAATTTTTTCAATAAATTAAAGATCATAACGGGAAATAAATGCATGTTAATGCCTACAACTGCCATCCTTTTATTATTTTAACAGCTTAATATTAAGTGGTTACCTTGTTACGTAGCTAGTTAAACACATAATTAACTAGTAAATTAAGTGATTAACTTGTTACGTAACTAGTTAACCAGTCACCAGTTAGCGATATTTTGGATAAGTGGTAAGTTATTAACTAGTTATATAACTAGTAAACTACATAACTAACTAGTTATTTAAGTGATTATTTATGTACGTATCTAGTTAACCAGTTATCACTTATCTATAAATAGGCCTAATGTCTGAAATGACTAAAGTGTGACTGTGTATTAATGCACTGGAGCAAAACAATGCTATTTATAGATTTATAGATAAGTGATAACTGCTTAACTAGTTACGTAATAACTAGTTTGATCATAGAAAATCTTATGGCATTTATAATATTAAGCATAAAACCATATTTGTCTTTAAAGTTTCATTATCTATTGTTGTTTATGTCTGTTAAATATAAAAATTAAATTCATGTACTAATTGTTTTTTTTCAACTCAAAATTTAATGTAGCAATATGTAGCAATAATAAAGAAAAACCAAATTCGCCTTTTCGACACTTTTCATACTTTTCGTTATGCTTCAGAGAAGGATATTTGAGTAATCATTAAGATATTCCGAATGTTTAGGCGATACTCAGGTTGGAAACTGTAAGCCTGTTTGTAAGTGCTTTGAAATTTGAAAAAAAACTTGGATACATAATTATGTTACTTGATTTGTATATGCACATATACTTATACATGTATATGTAACTTTATGCTCAAGCTTTCATACTGTTTCTTCTATCTTAAGTGAAAATCTAAATGCTTGCATATCTTGTAAGTGCTATCATATTCATTATTTTTGATTACAGATTGACATACAAAAATGACAAGAACGAACGTCAGCAAGAAAGGAGAGATGAGAAGGAAACAAATATAAAATGATAACTTTCTTGCAAGTCTTTTTTTTTTTCAATCAGATGCTACCTTTTAATTTAACAATCAGTTAAAAATAAAAATGAAAAGAATTATTTGTTGTTGTTTTTATTGCTATAAAATATAATAAATAAACTCTTGGAAAATGAAGATATAAAACTACACCCACGAAAGCAAACACGCAAAGGTCTACAACAATTAAGTGTCTTTATATTAAGTAAACTCAGGTATACAATTTACCACAGCTGATACAAATGCTTGATGAAGATAAGAAATATTGAAAAATCAGTATCATTTGTTGGCCACTAACTTTTTTGTGGTCTTCGTGGATAATTTAATTTATAAATTTAATATCAAACAATAATTCATTTAGTCTGCTGTCAAATTATTTTTAGTACAGTATTTGCATTATCTATTTATTGATTATTTTGTTTTTGAAACATACCAAAAAAACTGGACAATTGACAAATTATTGAATCCAAGAAAAATATGAACTTAATATGATAAAAGCACGAAATTTTATGACAAAAAAGTGAATTCACTGTATTTGTATCTAATGTATATTGCTTACATGTCTGGTGTCCTGCAATATTTTGAATGATGATATCTTATCATACAGAAGACATAATTCACTTGTTAAGGTACTAAACTCATTTGCGTTACTCTGACATAAGAAAAAATAGAAATAGTATGACATAGTTCTTCATACTTATCAATCACAATGTTTCTACCATTGGTAATATGAATTATATCCACACATGCATTTGCAAACAACGCTGACATTACATTACCATGCAACTACCGTTGGAATTCCACAATAAACAATGTCAATTCTGGCTAAGTAATACCTGTCATATCTCACAAGTTCAGAAAACATATTTTGAAAAATACAGTAAGTAAAGTTGTCCCAAAGTTAGACATATAATCACAACAGTCACGGTAAGTCACCCTTTACAATATTCCAATAAATACAATTATTAGCTAGCTAATTCTTGGTTTAAACTTATAACCTATATATTAATCATAACATGCATTATCAATTATAAATCTAAATGTAAGTTGCATCCCTTTAATAATTAAATACTGCAACTGTATCTGTAAATACATTAACAGTCTCGCCATATCTATAAATATACATTATGTAACATTTATTTTTTCTAGAATCTTTCTAATATATTTGAATCCTACAAACATTGGTACTTGAATGAATTTCAAAATTTAGTAGAAAGAAAACTATAATGTACAGTAAAATAATCTCAAATACATGTAAGCAATAACATATAAAGAAAGAGTTGTGTCAAAGCATCAAATGCATATCTTTTTGAGTAACAAATGCTGTCCCTCCTTCTTTTAACCTTCCATTAGACCTTATTATAACAACTGACTGTAAGTATGTACATAAAGTGTTTAAAATTGATAATTTAAGGATTTTATTCTTCTTTGTTTCAATATTACATGTACATGTGCACCTATACACAAAGCTGTATTTTTTTAGATTCGTTGCGTTCTTGAAAGGAATCAGGGTCAACTGCGATTTGGAATGGATGACTGGGCACGACTTCAATATATTACACAAAATTAATATTCTTTCAAATATCATTCAATTCGATTATTCAAAAGTGTCATTGAAGCTTTGCATTATCAATGAATTTTTACAACGATCGGACATGACAAATGCTTCGTAAAGCTGAAGTCTCCTGTGTAGATGTTATACCACAATATAGGGTTATACAACCTATCTACAGAATCAGGAGGACACACTTAAACCCCAAGCCTGATTCTGCAGATTTTTATTGTAAATTATGTTTGCATTAAAGTATACGCCTGAGTTGGTAATACCTCTTTCGTTGCTTGTTGTTCTTTCATATTTAAAAAAACGTAAAGCTTTTAACGTGCGGTGTCATTGGACAATAATATTTTTGATAATGAATTTTAGAGACTATCATTGAAGTCATTCTTTTTTCAAAGAGCCAAGCGCCATGCATATAAAATAACGGGCAACGACCGACGGCGCGTGCTTGGATGATTCAATTCACATGAGTGTGTAGTATTTACGGTAGAATGATTGATTATGCGGACAAATAGCTATATATTGACGCGTTTGACAAGTTATCATGACTACAGGTGTGAAACATGTGATTTAGGTTAATATATGCAAGGTCAATGTCACTAAAGATGATAGTCAAGGTCATTAAAGATGATAAAATATAGATATTTGTCCAGAGCATATCTCCTACACAAATGGAGGGATTCTAATGAAACTTCATACAAATGTTCACTACTTTAAGAAGCAGTGTCATATGTCTAGACAAAAGGACAAGGTCAAACGTAGAGGTTATTGAAAAGCACTTGTCCGGAGCAAAACTTCTACATGCATAAAGAAATTTCAATATAACTTGGCACAAATGTTCACCATTGTAAGGCGGAGTGTCGCGTGCAAGATTTAGGTCCCTGCAGTCAATGTCACACATGGGGGTCAAAGTTCAGATAAAATATGAACATGTGTATTCAGATCATTTAGTTGTCATTTATTGAGGGATTGAAACACAAATGGTCATTATCATAACTACTTGTTTGAAACACGTTATTCAGGTTAATATATGCAAGGTCAAGGTCACTAAAGATGATAGAAAAATATTGTCCAGAGCATATCTCCTCCACTCATGGTGGGGTTCTAATGAAACTTCACAGAAATGTTCATCACTATGAACCAGGTCTCTAGGTTGAAGGTTTAGGTCACACTTAGAGGTCATTGAAAAATGCTTGTTCAGAGCCAAACTTCTACATTTAACCTGGGATTTTAATATAACTTGGCAAAAATATTCACCATTATGAGGCCTATTGCGCACATAATCCAGGTCCCTGCTACCAAAGTCAATGTCACAAATGGAGGTCAAAATTTATGGACGGGGACCATTTAATCATCATTTATTAATGGATTGTAACAAAAATGATAACTATCATGACTACAAGTGTGACACATGTAATTTAGATCAGTATTTGCAAGGTCAATGTCACTAGAGATGATAAATTATCCAGATATTTTTTTGGATATTGCCAAGATCATATCTCCTATATGCATATCTATAATGCCAACATCTCTGTCAAAAGCTTCTGTGAAGGGCGTATTTTGCGTCAATGAAGTATTATTTATCAAATTCAAATAATTATTCTTAAAAATTAAATGCAGAACTTATAAAGCTTTATACACTTAAAAACCTGTTTGAAAACGAGTGACAGCATTGAACACTTTGAGATACCACTGCCGTGTGCTACTTGCTTTAGAAATATGCCTATATTTTTTCTCTGTTTTTGTTCTTCTTGTTAAAAATAAATATTCTTGCTTTATATCATTATTATAATAAATTCAGTAAAATCAATCAAATATGCATATTATGTCTTGCCTGCTTAGCGTTGGTCCACATATCGACTTTCTTCAAAAATTATTTTAATTTATGCAGATTATGAACCACTCTTTGTCAGTATTCGATATGTTATGACAATATTATAATCAACTTTTAAATTCGAAAAAAAAACAATGGCATACAAACACAGATCATTAATTAAATCCCAACAATTTGACGACTAAACTAAATAGTTTTTTCTTCCTTTTTTATATTTAAGGATCTGTGTTCACAAAGACAAAATCTTGAAGTGAGACAGATATTGTTCTTTTGCTGTATGAAAACACATTGGTCAAAGCAGGCTGATACACTTTAGAACACATTCAAACAATTAAAAAATCACTCTTTTGCAATGACTATTTTAATAAGATTTTATATTAGGTTCTAAGCAATAATTAAAATACAAATAGCACTAAAAATGACAAATTTTAAGATTTTGAGAAATATGTTCATCAAATTCAGCTTTTAGAACTTACATCCTATTTTAAGAGAGCATTAAATGTACAAGATTAAATCAACAGTAAAAAATGTTGCGACCTGATTCTGATTCTTGAACTTGTGAACACAAAACATGAGCTCAGTTTAAAGAAGAATTCGGCTGTGTAATCAAAAGTCTAACTGCAATTTTGCATGGATCAATGAGTACAGCTTCAACGTATTACACAAATATTCTTTGAAATATCATTCATCATCTCGGTTATTCAAAAGTGTGATTGAAGATTTGCATTACCAATGCATTTTTAAAAACAACGATTGAGCATGGCAAATGCTTTGCAAAGCTATAATCTCCTACGAAGATATCTGGATGTTATACCACTGTAATTTTTGTCGTACAAACCTATTTACAAAAGCAGTTTCATATCTGTTCGTAATCCTTAAAACTATCAATTTGTTTAGACAGGAACTTTTGTACTACCAGTAAGACATGACTTCTTTTCGTTTTATTTCATTGTAACGCAGTAAACAGATAGTTATTTGATGTCTGGAAAGAAAGGAATAATGACTATGTTTGCTGCTAACGTTACGTTTTACAATTTTACGGCTACTAAGCCTATTGACGGACATTGTGAATGGAAACAGTTTGGAAACGCTGGCCCTATCGCTGAGCCAGGGGCGGCAGTGTTTGGAATTATGACGGCTTTAATGGGACTTTTTGGACTGTGGAAATTCGACAGTGTTGCAGCTGGGACACGCTACATATTTAGTTTACTGTTAGGGTACGGACTAGCGTCCATTGGAAACACGGCGTTTTTATGGAATGGTTTTGACAAAACTGCCGGTGCTCTTCTTAATCTCATGCAAGCTATTGTGATCATTCGTCTGATAACGACAATGAAGTTCCCGCCATTCAGTACAAAAGCACATTATCACCTCGTCAGTGGTGTTTTAATGTCTACCTTTGGACTCTATCCTGTCATAGCCCATGTGATTGGCTCCAGTTTCGACAACCCGTGGATCTCGTGGTTGACGTTTGACCTCATCTGGGCAGCTCTTTTAATTATTATTATAGTTATCTTCATTTATCGTCGAAAATATCCACAGTATGATATTGACAGCGGCATGTTTTTTCTCGGTTTCAACGCAACGGTCACGTGCATTGCTGCATACGCATTTTGGCTGATTGACACGTTTGCATGTTCTACTGGTGTAGCTTGGATGAGGATGTATGGACTCTGGCTTATTCTGATGGGTTTGACGTTCTACTATCTGGCCACCCTTGACGCGTTTCTCCAGTCATCTTGGCAAGACTACGAGCCGGTAATTACACGCTGGCCGAAAAGGTTCATTGTGTTATATGTTCATATTCGCTACAAGAAGAAACCTCTTGCAAAACAAATGTTTGCAGAAGCAGAATGTCAAACAGAAAAAGATAATTGATAATGTTTTTTTAACACCTATATGTATTTCAAACATTTTGTTTTTCAAACTTATTTTATTATATTTATTTCTTTAATGATGAATGTGATCAATTATTTCGATAAGATATGAATTGTTATTAAATAGTGGGGATAAAAAAAACCATAAAACATAAAAGGTTGTGAAGGTGGAAGAGCTTTATCCGCTATTCTTGAATACACTTTGCAAGATAATTTCAATTATGTTGATTTTGACATTGTGTGACTCAACTATTTATATGACTAAAATGGTTACACTATTGATAGGAAATCAAAACCCAATATTTTCGCATGCTAACGAATACGCCTAAGTGTCTTAATTATATTAACAAATAGGTAGAAAGATATTCAAGTTTAACTGATTCAGTCGTTAGTAAGTATGCCGGTAGAATGACTCATCGTTTACACACTATTTTCACTTATTATTGTATCATAATATCAATTACTTTCGGAAACATTCAAATTCAGGACGCATGAATGTTATGACGATAATTGAACGATGTAAAGATATACACTTAAGTGCGACTCAGTTGAATGATTATCAGTTAAATGAACGTATATCGAACTAAAATAACGAACATAAGTAATGCAGAGTTGTTTCCCTTATTTAACTCCAATTTAATTTGTCAGAATTCAAGCATCAATTTATTGGTCTAATCGATATTTTTCCCTATTTCATTTTCTATTTGTTTTTATGGTTTATTTTTGTTTAGTTTTGGTTATTGCTTTTATATTGGTGGTTGATGCCGTTGCTTTGTATGGCTTTTTAAAAACAAATACTTATGTTAGCAACGTCACTCAATCTGACTAAAGTTCGGATCTACTTATTTCTTTTCTGAAGATCTGATGACGACCGTATATATTTCGCCATCTTTATAATTCGTATTTGCCGAGAAAGTTATTTTTAGCCAGGCAATTAAACAGGTTTTAACATAGGTGAGAAGAAGTATTAAAATACCATTATCTGTGTAAGTTAAACAACTTGTTGATTTTTGTTTGAACATAAATGTTTGAAGTAATTTTTAAAAAATTAAATTGAAATAATAGAGTCAATTTTGATGGGCAAGATTGTTTACGTGTCGGCTATATGGACAATGCCATGATTTTTTTTCTCAAAATCGTGAAAATTACCTACTCAGTCTTGGTTTTCACAGGGTTAAAATAAGAAACTACATCGCTTTCAAAGTTTCCCCCCTTCCCCCGGTCTCCTGCCCCCTTCCCCTTTGTGGGCCAATTATTTTTTTTCTTTGAATTCCTAATCAGTTACAAATTATTTATCATTTGGTGGTTGACTGTCCGTGCTCTGTCTTTGCCCTGTTCTGTTTTTGTTTGGGGTCCTCCTGGGCTCCTTGCCATTGGTTCTTGTTGCTGGGTCATGTGGGGGTTGCGTTCATTGAACGCCGCCTTTCCTTGTTGATCTTGTTTATCATATTTTATGAAAGCTCGCCGATGATTGGCTATCAGGTCAGCAGAAATGATTTCGTATTTGGTCACGGTTAGATCTCAAAGCGGAGCGTTATTTAGAGTTCATTTTAATTATATTGCGACGTCACCATAACTGCTTTTTAAACTGATTTCAAAGCAGCTATCATATAGCCGAACAAAATCATTTACATCCATATTTTCGTAACGAATAGAGATATTGACAGGACCTTTGGCAGATACACACAAGAGAACACGAGTATACTAATATAAAACAAAACACTTACATGTATTTATAATAAGAAAGTAAGTACTTCATCATATCACGACAAAGGAAATCATGTTCTTCACTAGACAACTATGCGCTTATCATTATTCTAATATCAACCAGCTTTTAAACAGTTATTTGCCAAAGTGTCAATAAAGTCATTTCCTCAAATGTTTCGTTCAGGAAGTAGATATCCTTGAAGAGTGAGTGCATTGGTACAGAATAGTGCACTGCTCGAGGTCAAATCTACAGAAATATAATCACGAAAGCATAAGTTTGCTTTTTGATACTATCAATCTTTGCCCGAATCATCTTTGCTAAATGCAAAAGGCAAAATGAGTATTACTTAATTCTAGTACGTATGTTACACAACATGGTATAGTGTCGCGCGCTCAAGCATGGTATCTTGATCAAAGTCAAGGTCAAACAACTCGGATTATTAGAAAACATTTATGCGGAAAAATCCTACATGCATAGAGGACCATTGTTAGTCAGTGTTTCACGCAAAGTTGAGATCCAGACGGCCAAAGTCGCTCATACAGGCCAAAAAGACACACCTCTAAACATTTATGGTACATTTAAATATATGTACTTTTTCACAGAAGTGTACTATAAGATTGGGTTGGTGTAAAGTGTTAAAACACTTAAGTGGTTGGAGCAAAAACACCAAATGCGCAAAAGATGAGCTCAACAAAATACAAAATATATGTGCTCAAACATCTACATGTGCAACATAATTAGTTTCAATATCTTAAAATACTGAAATATCTCAATGGAAACCTTTTGAGTGGCCAAAGATATATAGTTAAACTTCTATTACCCTTTTAAATGTGAAAAACAACATTTCACAATTTTTAATCTCAAACCAATTTCAGCCCTCGCAATAATTATACAGCCTTAGCGAGTTGGAAAACATCAAAGGCATCACATTCGGGACAAAGTTATTTTGCCGAACAGACCTGACTCCTACCAATCTATGAATGAACATTAAACTTTAGTTCTCATTTTATAAGTATTTAAAAATCGTGTTAATCGTCGTATACGTCATCTTATTATGTTGGTCAAGGAAACCTGCAGATCATCCAAACAAGTTTTGCAAACCCGTTTCTAGTGAGTATCTAACCTTTTGGTCAGAATATGTATATAACATGGCCAGGGAGTGGCTGAAAAAAAGTTTTGAGAAAACTGGTGTGGCATAGGTGATTGGATACAATTTCAGAATGTAACAACCCTTTGTTTTCTTGAGATAGCGAAATATTTCATTAATCTGCTTGATTTGTCACGTTTAAAAAAGAATTCGAAGCAGAAAACATTCAATGAAATGAGGAGGGGTTGGCAGGGTGGATAATTGTGTTTGCAAAAATTCAAATCACCACTTCTCATAATGTGTGCCTCAAGAAAAAAACTTAACAGTAGCCTGACCATCTATGCCTTTGTGAATGTGGACATACAAAGAAATGTCTATTTTTATGGAAACATCTATATTGTTAAATAATATAATACTGACAGTTGAATATTTTCATAAACAGTTTTTCTCAGTAAATTTATAAAAGAAAGTTTATTCGTCATTACTATTTGTTAAATGGAGAGGTAGAACACTTTCTGAGGACCAGTAATTCATATGCTTTGTTGTTTCAAATATCATGTACCATTTTGTGGTTTGACCCATATTTTCCTACCTTGTATTTCCACTTCTAAGTATATTTTGTTACATATGAATAAAATAGTCCTTTCTAATCAAAGAAGGGAAAACAAATGACTTAATATAGCGTAATCATTTATACTTGTTTTACTTAAAAATTAGTTCTCAAATGAAGAAAACAAAAAAACAAAACAGACAAAAAACAGAGCTTTTTACGAATGCCTTGAGTAATACTATAAACCTTTGCAATTCCAAGCGTGAATTTATTCGTCTGCTTGATAGAGAATATTAATTATTTATGTCTTTGGAAAGAAACATCAATTTGATTGAGTATACGTAAGCAAATGGTCTAGAGGATGGTCTTTAGATAGTTTTTATTCTTTCAATCCATAGAGGTGATCACGTTATGAATTTAAAACAAACGTTATTTAAATGGCAATTACTATCCTTTACATATTATTTTAGAATGGCAAAAGCTATCCTTTACATTTAAGTTTAGAATGGTTAATGAAATTCACAGATTTCAGTTTGTAATTTTAAAATGAGCGATGAAATGTATTCTTATATTCAGTTCTTCCATGTAAATTTAATAGGAAGCCAAACTGGTTTTAGATGGCCTTTGACCAAAAGATTTCAGCTTGAAGAAAACAATGTTTAACATGGGATGATATTTTTGATATTACACATATAAAATACATGTTATTAATGTCATTACCCCGAACAAATACTTCATCAGGAAACTGTTTCTATAGGTTTTTTTTTCATATTTTTACTTTGAAAGTACAACGTTTTTATTGACATGAGCTACTAGACTTCAACAGTAAGAGTAAATTTACATTACAAAAATAGTGAGAAGAATAAAAGGTTATATCGCATCTATAATATACAAGCTATAATCAATCAATTAATCCTGCAATCAATACTCTCCGTTGTACTTTTGAAACCTTCTGACAAAATCCAATGTTTAAAGTACTATAGTGGTTAGTTAGGATTTGACAGGTACTTATAACATCGCGTGTATTTTTGGCCACTAATATTCCAATTCCTTCTGATATTTCAAGGTCAAATCATCCTTGGTAATAGGGATGGTTGTCTGACCTGAACTGACTATTTGGAAGGGTGTGGCCAATAAAAGACTTTCTTGAATGAATTTTACCTGGTATTGTCAACAACCCATTAATAAGATATTCGAAACAAAGACGGCAACAGATAAACAATGTGACATGACACCGCATACAGAATCGGATCTGCAAGGCACAGATATCTTTGCCCATATGGGTGCCAACTATTAATAAACTCTAAAACAACTTCTTGCCACCATTCTGTGAAAGACCCGAAATTTTTACACCTAATCGAGGCTCAATGGAAGATAATTGTACGCAAGTCGCTTTGGAATACTGGTTGATATAATCTACCATTTTGCTGATTCCAGAAAAGAAGGTATTTTTACTTGCTTTAGTACCACACATAGCAAAACTGTTTGCCTAGAAATATAAAATAGATAAATACAGAATTCCTAAAGAAAGCCCAACACGGCAAAATTGAAAATGTTACAGGCTCGGTTTGATTGAGCCTGTTCATGGACGGTACTGGAAAGTGCAAGTTACCGTCCACGCCCCCTAGCACCGGCAGAATTCAACAGTTAAGAAAAAAAAGAATATTGCAATATATAAGTGTCTGTCGTCTGTTGCATGAAATTTCATCTTATAATAAGCATAGTTATTACCCACGATATTGATTTAACACATGATGCAGTTTTGCTTGCTGGTTATCGGATGAATACTGAATACCCTGAACCATCACTTCGGTTTATCAGATCATTGGATGTATCTGTAAACGCTTGTTCAGGATGGAGGTAACACGGGCAGTGGTTTTTCTGATGGTTGTTCTCAAATTCGGTTTGGTAATTACTGCAATCCAGATAAGCTATAAACGCGTTCCTTCTTTAACTTCTATTGTTTGTCCAGATGGAAACATTGTCATGGATATCCCCTGTCGAGATAGTAAAGAAGTGTCTACTTATTTGCTCTGAAACAAATGGGTGTACTGGAGTATTCTATCAACCAGTCAACAAACAGTGCTTTCTTTGTTCGGCCGAGTATTTGACACAGGAAAACACAAACCATTCTGAAAACTACGTTTTCTACGGTAAGATAAGTTTCATTTTATTTATGTACATTACAGATTAAGAAACTAATAGTGTGGCTGTAAATGTGCATTATGTATCATTATATATTGTACAAAACATATGTCGAAGATTAGAATTTGAGTTATGTTCATAGTGAATTTCAAGCTACTGATTGAGGTTCACCAAAACCGGACAATCACTAAACCCGAACGGCCCAAAAAATAACTGATTAAGTTTTTTTACCTTTGTTCAGTGGCAATAAATACATATTATATATATATATATATATCAATTGATGTAAACGGCAATATTTTAAATTTTATTTCAAAAACGTTGACGTTGAAAATGTGCACGTCAAAAGTGCTATACCTGACCTTTTGTACTAGCTATAACCATTTGCAGAGTACACAGTAGAATATCCAAAGCTTCAGCTTTTGCTGCTGAAATATTGCTAGCCATGTTAAAAATTAAAAATAAATAAGCGCCCAAGCTTTTACCTGAATTAAATCAGTGACATTACATATATTTGTCCAGACACTTAATACTTTACTGTGGAGAGTTTAGGTAATTTTGATACCTTCCTTGATTGGCCTCAGATATAAGTGTGAACATAATCAGAAATTAACAAACTTGTCCGTTGTTTAGGCTGTACTATGTAACTTATGAAATCTGTATGGAAAAATGTTCAAAAAGTGTCCGGTTGATGGTCCCTGACTAGAAGCTACGAATTTCGTGCTAGCATGAGGATCGAACTTGCTCGGCTACGATTTTACCCTGAAGTTCGAGCTAAATCGAACGTCAAAGTTTAATTTTCTTTTTAAAGCTGAATTTGAAACCGATTTAGAATCTCGAACCGGCTCGAATTTTGTTGTATGAAAATTTAAGGTACATATGTGTGTACCCTCTGTCAGTTGTCATGAAAAATAAAAATGGAAGTATTTGTTTAAACTGTGTGTCTGCAATTTTCATGAAATTTTGTTGTCATTTATGTTTTTTAAGGATATCCTCCGTCCAATTTTTTTATGAAACTCATATAAAGATTTAAAAGTAACTTCGTTTATTTCTGAGTCAACTTCAGTTAAGAACTTTATTTTATTTTTTTTTCATTTTTTTCCAATGTTCTGTTTGTCCAGTACTATTCTGAGCCTCAATCAGGCTCTAAGATGTCATAAAAACCTAAACATTTTATGACGGATACTAATGGAATTTATTCTAAAATGCAACCATGAATGGGTATCGAAGTCACATACAGAACAAACATTTTCACTCAATTCAATGCCAAGTTTTGTCCATAACTTTTCATTTCATAAATGAATATTTTGGATACACATGTATAGAGCAGAGTACCTGAAGTTTTAAAAATATTTAAAACATATTCTGATATATTTTTCCTGATTTGTTCCTGGAGACTAGATTAGGTTTCGGAAATATTAATAGAGCCGTGATGATATCGATAACACACGTATGAAAACTCGCATACAAGTAGAGCAAAGCAACAAGTATTCCCAGTCTTAATGTACTTCAATCTTGGGGGTAGACCCCAAATTCAACCCTGGTCCGATATTTAATCTTGAGCTGCGATTTTCGATCTTGCTCAAGATTCAACTTTTTAGAAATATTTTAAACTGTCTAATGTCTTGAAATTTTACTCTGAGCTGTCTTGAAACTTACTATGACTCGAAATTATAGCTTTGACAAATTTAACCGCCATGCTCGAGCTGTAATGAAATTTAATTTTAAAACATTTGAAATTTGATGTTTGAAACAGACATACTAATTCAGATGCAATAATAACATTGATTTTCAACTTCGATCATCGAATTGGTTCAAAATTTTATTCAAGCTAGAAATAAATTTACGAATAAACGGGCGAATCTTCGTTGCCTTTGATATACATATAAATTATATACCTTAAATTTCCATTTACATGAGTGTACACGTCAGTATATATTAACATATCCGTGCGGTTTGGTTAGACATTTTACGGTTTGCGTATTTTTATGCCCCCGAAAGGTGGCAAATAAAAATTGAACTGTCCGTCTGTCTGTCTGTCTATCAGTCCGTCATTCGTCCGGCTTTATACATATAGACAGTGGTGGTCGTGTCCGCTTTGAAACTTCAGTATGCATAGAGAAGGATTTCAATTTTTCTAGATGCGAACAAGACTCAGGTTCCTATGACTAAGGTTAAAGTCACTGTAGGTGTTCAAACTTTAAATATAGATGTATGGTGTGTGACGAACAAGACTCAGGTTTCTACAACTAACGTTAAGGTCACTGTGTTGGTTCAAACTTTGTCATTTTTTATGTTGTATAATTATAAAAGGTGGTGGTCGTGTCCGCTTTGAAACTTTAGTATGCATGGAAGGATTGTAATTTTTCCCTTACATATGAAATAACCATAGATGTATGGTGTGTGACGAACAAGACTCAGGTTTCTACAACTAAGGTTAAGGTCACTGTATGGGTTCAAACTTTGTCATTTTTAATGTTATATAAATTTAGAAGGTGGTGGTCGTGTCCGCTCTGAAACTTGGGTATGCATGGAAGGATTTTGATTTTTTTTTCACATATGAAATATCCATAGATGTATGATGTGTTGCAACAAGGCTTGGGTTTCTACCACTAAGGTCAAGGGCACTGTGAATTTCAAACTATGTCAATTTTGATGTTAATATACATATAGGCAGAGATGGTCGTGTCTGCTCTGAAACTTATATGCATGAAAGGATTATATTTTTTATTTCACGTATGAAGTTGTCATAAATGTATGAGGTATTGCCTATCTACGCCTTTGTTCAAGCTCACTGCTGGGGTTTCAAATTTTTCAATATTTATGTTATATACATATAAATTGTGGTTGTTGTGTCCACTCTGTAACTTCCATAAGGCATGAAAGTTTCAATTTTTATTTAAAAATATAAAGTGACCATAGATGGACAATTTGTTGTGAACAAGATCAATGTTTCTTTGTCTAACTTATAGGTCACTGCTGGGGTTAAAACTTTGTCAATTTTTACCACCACACTTAACATGTAATAGGTGGTTTATAACAAGAACCCTTCGGGGGCGTTTGTCACGTTCTTTGACAGTTCTTGTTTTACTTTAAAAAAATCACTAAAATTTTGATTGGATTACTTTGAATTCAAAACCAGAGCAAGACAATTGTTACGGATAAAGAGTCACAAATATTTTCTTTCTAAATACAGAAGGAACATCGGGACTTTGAAAATCGAAATAACGAAATATCGAGTAAAAAACGATTTCGGGATAGCAGTACTTTATTGTACTTGTAATCATTTTATTGCGTCGCCATAGTAAAATACAACAAAGGTCAAATATCATGCAGTTGTTTATACTAAAAGGCAACGAGTAACCGGTCAACCGTGTACTCGATCGAACGTCCGAATATCGGTTAACAAAATTGATATTCAATTACTCGGATTTTTTTTCTTCTTGCAGTTTATAAAGTTAGGTGTATCCAATTAGATCAAAAATTTGCACGCATATTTTTATACGCGGTGTTGATATTATGTGTTAAAAGAGAAATCATTGGAAATCATCCATTCAACAGAATACTCGATCAAAAAAACGACCGAGTGCTCGAGTATTGATTTTGGTATAGTTGTTACCATCCTTAATCTATATGGTAATTTCCATCTTTCACTATCGACTTTGATAGGTGCCAATTCAACAGTGTCTGTGTAATGGTTGGTGAAAGAATTGATGACAAAGAGTGTAGCCCAGGTAATTTTTGACTACATTACTTTGTTACAATAAAATCGGAAAAAAATATATTTCTACGTTTTATATTAAAAAAAAATTAATTTAAAAGAATTAAAAACCCTTGATTTTGGGTTCACAAATTAGATTTTATCATATATCAACAGCTATCCGTAACACAGCAAGCTCGACTATTTTCAGTTTTAGAGGCGTAACTCCGTAACGGATATGCAATTTGTGCCCATCGTTTTAGATAATCACAAAAAAAACTGCGACGGCGACGCCAATGCCAAGTACAATAGCTCTCCCGTATTTTCAAATAATCGAGCTAAAATGTGAGTTATAGGAAGGCATAGAGAAATAAAGATGAATTTGAAGGTTTAAGGCAGGATCGTGTAATACCGATAACAATTCTGACATTGCATTTCGTAACTGTTGTCTACACGCTTAGCTTACTTGAAAGAGCATTTTATTGTATTCCACTGGTCCCTTGCTCGATCCTTGAACGACGTCAAAGTTGTCCTTCACGATTGAGTCTTAAGGGAATTTGTCTCTCACTAATGTAGAATAAGTAATCGGACACTTACGGACAAATTGCTGGTTACGTGGACCGACTGCCGAAATATGTGTTAAAGTCAGCGGGAAAAAAATCAACCCACACTCAACAAAACAACAAAATCGTCAATTCAACTTCACAAATGAACAATTTCAGCTTAATGAGGCCTCAAGAGTTTTTTTTTGCGTTTTTAACCTCCACAGATTCGCTATTTGCACTTTATTGTGTCAACTTCTCGAATTCACGTTTTAAATGGCAGCTTCATAAATTTACGATTTCAACTTTCCGGAATCAAAAATTTAACTTCGCGATTTTGAACATGAATTCATAAATTACAAATTGTTCATTTTAATAAAATTGAAAAATGTTTTTCGTGAAGTTGAACTCAATCGATAGCTCTAGTCTTGATCGATATAAATGAGCCGCGTACGACAAAAGCAACATAGTGCGTTTGCGACCAGCATGGATCCAGACCAGTCTGCGCACCTTGCGCAGTCTGATCAGAACCCATGCTGTTCGCTGTCAGTTTATCTACTTGTTATAGGGTTTGTAAGCGAACAGCATGGATCCTGATCAGACTGCGCGGATGCGCAGGCTGGTCTGGATCCATGCTGGTCGCAAACACACTATGTTGTTTTTGTCGTGGCGCGGCTCAAATAATAGTATTGATTCTTTTCGTTATGTTACCGAGAATTTCCATGTCTTTATTATAAACGCCTTTGCTTAATTCGTTTCAGTATTACATATATGAGATCGTTCATTAGGTTTGCCTAAAATATTCATGTCTTAATTATAAACGCCTTTAAGATTAATTACTAAATCCTTTAAATCGCGCTTTACGTTTAGTTTATGTTTGCCCTTCAGGGACTTGAATATGCATTTTAATGTTTTACCCTCCGAAGAAATAGATAAATAATTTTAAAATGTTTTATGCCGGAACAATTACACATGCATGATAATGATATATGAAAAAGAAAGTAGTTACCATGATATAAATAAATATTTTACTATAAAAATTGAAACAGAACATAACGGATCGCTTATTTGTTCACGTTTATAAAATGCTTTCGTTTAAACTCTCAGGAAAAATGCGAGGCATTTGGTGGGCAATTGGCGTCAATAAAGACTGCTGCTGAAAACGATTATATGATGCAATATGTTCATGCCGGATGTAAGTATGATCTGATCGGGGTAAAGTTTGTAAGCGATATTGATCGGTGCTTCTTGTGCGGGCACCTGAGTACAAGCCTCGACCTTCCGTAAACTTTTGTCGCATGAAAATGAATACAAAGTATCTGGTGGGATTCGACTTTACAACATTGAGAAGCCAAGTTGTTTGAAGTCAACCACCTTAACTAGTTACTTGGCCACGGAAGCTTCCAAATGATGATATTGACTCTGTTGAGTGCAGTACTGAAATTTATTGGACAAGTATGCCGCTTTCAAACCTATGTTAGACAATGCTCAAGATAAGTTTTCTATAGGTTTTCAGTAATATGCGAGTTCAATAGACAATAGAATTAAAAAAATCCCTTTATTTCACTTCACCAATTTCTTTTCAACTTTCACATGCCTTTCTTTCTTGTAGTAAAATAAAAATTTCAGTGAATCTTCACCAGATTGTTTGTAACCATGCCTAGGTGTACATAGCATTTTGATTTTCCGCTTGAATTTTATTTGACACAGTTATGACCCCTTAATGGTCAATTTAAAGTTCACAAGATAGTTTGTCACAAAGCTATGTGAAAACCTGAAAGATTAAATCTTTCCGGTTTTCTTTCTGTTCGGGCTCATATTCAATTACATATCTAAGGTTATTTTTGTGTCAAAGCTTCATCTCGAAGACTCTTGCTTTTTCAGGATTAGGTTATACAGATTTAATATATACAATTTTCTTTACAATGTCAATGTTATATCAAAATAGTTTAAATATAGATATACAAAAGAGAGCATGTATATGAATCGTATTGAATGCCTCTCTCTGCTTCTGCAGGTGACCAAAAGGTATGGACCAGTGGTATTGGGATTGGAGGAAAGGCAAGTACGTTTAGATGGTCTGATGGTTCATTGACGGGAAGCGGATTTACAAACTGGAAGCGTGGACAACCGTACCCGGTTACAAACACAAATATGTGTATAACCTTACGGTCTGACTGGAACTTTAAGTGGAACGATAATCTTTGTTCTGATGAGTGTTACGGCCTTTGTTGCTTTAATTACAACTAAATTCATCATCAAAATGTACTTTTTAGAAGTGTTGTAACATTTTTTCATGCGTGCGTATGCGTGTGTGTGTAGGGGGGGGGGGTGCGTGCGTAGGTGTGCGTGTGTGGGTGGGGGGTGCGTACGTGTGTGTGCGTGTGCGTGTGTGTTTTGCAGGGTGTCTTGTGTATGTGTTTTTTTTTTCTTATGTATGTGTTGGTTTCTTTTTGTTGCTTTTTTTTTGTTTTTGTTGTTTTTGTTTTTAGCTCACCTGTCACAAAGTGACAGGGTTGGCTTTTGTGATCGCTTTTCGTCCGGCGTCCGTCCGTCGTCCGTCCGTAAACTTTTTCATTTAATGACATCTCCTCATAAACCGCTGAGCCAATTTCATCAAAACTTCACAAGAATGTTCCTTTGGTGGTCACCTTTAAAATTTTGTTTAAAGAATTCAATTCCATGCAGAATTTTGGTTGCCATGGCAACCGATAGAAAAAACTTAAAATATATTCTTTTAAAAAACCCCAAGAGGTAGAGCTTAGATATTTGGCATGAAACATCTTCTAGTGAGTTTCTATCAAGTTTGTTCAAATAAAAGCCCTGGGGTCAAAATTGGCCCCGCCCGAAGGGTCATTGATTTTCCCAATATGCATATAGTAAAAACTTAAAAAATCTTCTTTTAAAGAATCCAAAGAGCTAGCTAAGATATTGGGCATGAAACATCTTCTAATGGGTGTCTACAAAGTTTGTTCAAATAAAAGCCCTTGGGTCAAAATAGGCCCCGCCTCAAGGGTCATTGGTTTTCCCTATATGCATATAGTAAAAACTTATAAAATCTTCTTTTAAAGAACCCAAAGAGGTAGAGCTAAGATATTTAGCATGAAACATCATCTAATGAAAGTCTATCAAGTTTGTTCAAATAAAAGCCCTGGGGTCAAAATTGGCCCCGCCCAAGGGGGAAATTGATTTTCCCTATATGCATACAGTAAAAACTGATAAAATCTTCTTTTAGAGAACCCAAAGAGCTAGAGCTAAGATATTTAACATGTTATAATGGCTGCTACCAAATTTGTTCAAATAAGAGCCCTGGGGTCAAAATTGGCCCGCCCTAGGAGGTCATTGATTTTCCTGATATGTGTAAAACAAAAACTTAAAATTAAAAATTCTTTGAAAAAACCAAATAGCTAGAGTTTAGATACTAAGCATGAAACATCTTCTAGTGAGTGTCTACAAAGTTTTTTCAAATAAAAGCCCTGGGTCAAAATTGGCCCTGCCCCGGGGGACATTGATTTTCCTTATATGTGTATAGCAAAAACTTAAAAATCTTCTTTAAAAAAAAACCGAATAGCTAGAGTTTAGATATCAAGCACGAAACATCTTCTAGTGAGGGTCTCCAAAGTTTGTTCATATAAAACCTTGGGGTCAAAATTGCCCCTCCCTATGGGTGTCATTGCTTTTAACTATATGTGTATAGTTAAAACTTAAAAAACCTTTTTTTTTAAAAAAACTCAACGAGGTAGACCTTAGATGTTTAGCGTGAAATATCTTCTAATGGGTGTCTACCAAGTTTGTTCAAATAAAAGCCCTGGGTTTAAACTGGCCCCGCTCTGTGGGCCTATATACAGGTGAGCGACTTCAGGGCCATCATAGCCCTCTTGTTTGTTGCTTTTCTTTTGTTTTTGTTTTTTGGAGTGGGTATTGGTTGTTGTTATTGTTGTTGTAGATGTTTCTTTCTTCACGGGAATGCTGTTACGGTTGTACTTTATGAGACTTTGTTATAATGACGATGTATTACTGATACAAAAATGTCGTAATTCATATCATTAATTACGCCATCTCTATTGTTCGTGACAGGTCTATATTTTTTCCCCGATATTCAAACAGAAGAAAATATGCTATGAGGTCTTTCTTTTGCGTCTTTTCTGTCAGATTTGGGCCTGGTGATGTAAAGCACGTGTAAAGAAAGACTTGCATAAATACAGAAAAAGATAAAATAAGAAGTGATAAGATATGAAATATGAAACTTATTATCTTTTGCCGGTATTAAAGAGATTATACACAGCACTGAGGGGCTCATGGAATTATGGTTGACCGATCAATCAGCCCAAAATCATAAAATAAGGCCGCAGTCCATGGTTGAGATCTGTTCAAAGTTCAGGCTGACCGGAAGGTCACTATTATGCATTGAGTTTCAAAGAACAGTGTGCTTTTTGGCTTGCAGCCACGGCTGCAAGCCATTTCATATGGAAAACTTGTTCCGGTTAGGTGGTTTCCTGCTTACATATGTTGGTGCATGATTGAACGGGAAACCAGATGCAATTGTGCCAATCGCAACTTTTCGGCCTTTTCCGTCAGTCTTCGGATTAATGATAATAGCCGATGTAGTTCCGATTGCAACCGTAACAATTCGGGCGATTCCGTCATACTGCGGAAATCTAAGCTATTTTAGTTACTTCGGTAATCCCAGTTTGTGTATATAAATAGGATTTCTATTTTTACTTGATTTATCGGTTTAAACCGTAATAAATTATAAACGAAATTGTTCCGTTTCATTTGTTTTTCAAGACGCAAAAGTTAGTTTCTTTTATAATTGTTTTTTGTCTGTATTAGTTTAATACAATAGAGAATGGTGACTGATTATTCCGTCTTCAAAGGGTTATCACGCATGATCGAGTTATATTTAGATCTACTGAACGCAATTCAACTTCTTGGTGAGGTAATCTAAAAATAGCCCATGCATATCATTAACCTTGCCACGATCATAGTTGATACATGCTTATTAATATATTGGTACCACGGTACCACGTAACGAAGTATTTTAGTGCATTTACTTGTCTATAAAGCAAAGGAATGATTTCGCTGCGAAAATGGGGAAATGAGATGTGCACACTTGTTTTCCTTCAGTATCACGTTAATATTTTTACGATTGATCATTTTCTTTATTAGTTTTATACAATAGAGAATAGGTCTAAATCGTTTTGACAAAAAAAAATCGGTTTTCCAAAAAAAAACAACAACTAAATAAACCCTTTTTGATAATAAATTGACCCCCCCCCCCAAAAAAAAAGAACAATTTTAAAAGGTTGGGATGAAGGCTCAACTGTGCAAGCCTTTCCTTTTAAAAGGAAACTTTATTCTTACATTAGACCGCATTTAAACATATAAGAACGGTAAACTTTAACGAATGCGGAAATCATAATAATTACGAAACAAAATTACTTGAAAAAATGTGCTGAATATGGTTGGTATTGAGCGTCCGTCATTCCGCCCTTCAATGTTGATCTTGGCTTTTTTTTCATATTTTTGTACCTCAACGGAGCTCCGTTAGAGGCATAAGGTATTTAGTTTACTAAAAGATTTCAGCAAAGAGATTTGTATCTTACTACAGGTGATAACAATTCAATGTAATTGCTTTTATCTTTTCAGTTAGAGATTATCACAAAATCGAACTCCACGAAATTGAACATGATTCATGTACTTATTTTTTTTTTGCAATCTTGTTATTTTTGTATTTTCATGTTTAACAATTTTGATAATGCCCTATTGGTATTACATTCCCCCAAAAATATATATAGTAGTGCTGTTTTATTAAGCGTCAACATAACCCTGAGCGATAAGCACATTACCATACAAGTAGAGATTTTGATGCTAAAGCATCAAGTCGACGGATAGAAAAATGATTGTATTATCATAAATATAAGAAAATATAAGTTTAATGGTTCAAGTATAAAAATAAGAGGAACAATGAGTTGAGTAATGTTTGCCACTGAGACTTGTAAGGCAAATGCTATCCTGGTAATTCTTCTTGTAATTATACTTTATACATTTACTGTTGTACCATACATTGAAATCCGTATAGGTTGCTACTTCAGATTCAGATAATTACAGACAAATTATTACCGATCATCGAATATTTGCAAAGTGACTATGAAAATATATATGTTTAATTATTACATGAAACAATACAATTTTACTGTAAAAGTGTTGTACATCATTATTATGTGCTATAGAAAAAATATATAATTTAGTTGACATCAATACACGTATTCCAATCGTTACATACGATATATAAAATTAACGTTTAATTGCCTTTCAGTGCAATAAACTATCAACACAAAGATAGTTTATTATTTTTTTCTATGTATCTAATACGATTCCGGACCCCTGACGTCATTCCGTTTTGGAAACATGCATGACGGAAACCGACGGAATATACCGAAATCAACGATTAGCATTATATATTCTTAAGCATAACATTATTTTGGGATGTTCAAACTAAACTAAACAATTGAACTTTCTTGTCGAATGTTTGACAGAAAGGGCCAAGTTAAACCCTTTACCAAGAAGAAAGGAAAAGGTTTTGAAAATGTATTTTTAAAGTAAACAGGTTTCTCTTATGATATAAAGTATGAACCTGATTAATGAAAAATAACTTATGTAATTATCTGTACAAAATTACAATGATTTACATCTTATCAGTTACCACCATTAACAAATTACCTGTCTTATCAGCAATCTGTTACTATTAATATATTTTATAACGATATACAACATATATATAAACATGTAGTCACGTGATTCTTACGAAAGACCAGGGAGCATTTATTTATAATTAGATAAAATAATGTAATATAAAAGGTCTCATAAAAATAAACAACTAAATAATTCTAAAGAGTCATTTCAAAGTATGTGAGAAGTTAGCAGTGAACAGTGAGCTAAGCAAAAAGGCATTTCAATTTATATAGGGAAAGTAATGATCTGCTGTAATGCTCAGCTGTTTTGGGCATCTAGCAGGGCATTCCTAAATATAGTGTGAAAATGCTCTGCTGCAATACTCAGCTGTCTTGGCAATCTAGCAGAGCATTCCTAGCTTAATGGAAAAAATGCTCCGCAGGAACGCTCAGCTGGCTAGGCAATCTAGCAGTGCATTACTAAATATAGTGTTAAAATGCTCCGCTAGAATGCTCAGCTGGCTAGCTAAGCTGGCTATGCAATCTAGCAGGGCATTACTAAATATAGTGAGAAAATGCTCTGCTGGAATGCTAAGCTGGCTAGGCAATCTAGCAGGACATTACTAAATATAGTGTAAAATTGCTCTGCTGGAATGCTAAGCTGGCTAGGCAATCTAGCAGGACATTACTAAATATAGTGTTAAAATGCTCTGCTGGAATGCTCAGCTGGCTAGCTAAGCTGGCTATGCAATCTAGCAGGGCATTACTAAATATAGTGAGAAAATGCTCTGCTGGAATGCTAAGCTAGCTAGGCAATCTAGCAGGGCATTACTAAATATAGTGTAAAATTGCTCTGCTGGAATGCTAAGCTGGCTAGGCAATCTAGCAGGACATTACTAAATATAGTGTACAAATGCTATTCTGGAATGCTAAGCTTGCTAGGCAATCTAGCAGGGCATTACTAAATATAGTGTAAAAATGCTCTGCTGGAATGCTAAGCTGGCTAGGCAATCTAGCAGAGCATTACTAAATATAGTGTAGAAATGCTTTTCTGGGAACCTGGCTAGGCAATCTAGCAGGGCATTACTAAATGTAGTGTAAAAATGCTCTGCTTGAATGCTAAGATGGCTAGGCAATCTAGCAGGGCATTACTAAATATAGTGTAAAATTGCTCTCCTGGAATGCTAAGCTTGCTAGGCAATCTAGCAGGACATTAATAAATATAGTGAACAAATGCTATTCTGGAATGCTAAGCTGGCTAGGCAATCTAGCAGGGCATTACTAAATATAGTGTAAAAATGCTCTACTGGAATGCTAAGCTGGCAAGGCAATGTAGCAGGGCATTCCTAAATATTGTGTAAAAATGCTCTGGTGGAATGCTAAGCTGCTAGGCAATCTAGCAGAGCATTCCGAAAAATAGTGTAAAAATGCTCTGCTGGAATGCTAAGCTGGCTAGGCAATCTAGCAGGGCATTACTAAATAAAGTGTTAAAATGCTTTGCAGGAATGCTCAGCTGGCTAGGTACTATAGCAGAGCATTCCTTAATATAGTGGAAAAAAATGCTCTGATGGAATGCTCAGCTGGCTAGGCAATCTAGCAGGGCATTACTAAATATAGTTAAAAATCCTCTGGTGGAATGCTCAGTTGGCAGACTGATTTTGAGTTCCAGGATTTATTGTTGCCAAAGTTTTATTGACATTTTCGACTTCTAGGCAATTCTGAGGCACTCGGAGACTTTCAGGAATTTTCGGTGCCAATAGACATAATGATATTTTTGACTTCTAAGGACCTTTAAGAGACTATTTCATTGTCCTGCGATTTTTTGAAGGACACTCGCAGACTTTCAGGAATTTTGGTGCCAATGCTGATATTGACAATTAAGACTTATAGGGACCCTCAAGAGTCTATTTTGGTCGTCTGCGACTGATTCTTGGACACTCGCAGACTTTCAGGAATGGTTGGTGCCAATGGAAATAATCATATTTTTGACTTCTAGGGACCTTTAAGAGTCCATTTCATTGGCCTGCAGCGTATTGTTTGACACTCGCAGACTTTCAGGAAAGTTTGGTGCCAATAGAGATGATGGCAAGTTTTACTTCTAGGGACCCGCCAGAGTCTGCGACTGATTCTGGGACATTCGCAGACTTCAGGAATCTCTAGTGCCAATGGAGATAATGACATTTTTGAATTCTAGCGACCAACCAGAGTTCATTTCGCTGGTCTGCGACTGATTTTGGGACACTTGCAGACTTTCAGGAATTTTGATGCCAATGGAGATAATGACATTTCTGACTTTTAGGGAACCGGCAGAGTACATTTCTTGGGTCTGCGACTGATTCCTTGAGACTCACAGACTTTCAGGATGTTTAGTGCCATTGCAGATCATGACTTTTTTTACTTTTAAGGACCCTTAGTCATAAGCAGAGCATTTTTACCCTAAAATATCATTATCTGCATTAGCACCAAAAATTCCTGAAAGTCTGCAAGTGCCCAATAATCAGTCGCAGACCAACGAAATAGACTCTGGATGGTCAAAATTGTCATAAATTGTAATTATCTCTATTGGCACCAACAGTTCCTGAAAGTCTGTGACTGTCCAAGATTAAGTCGCAGACCAAAAAAATGGACCCTGGATGGTCCCTAGAAGTAAAAAATGTCATTATCTGCCTTGACATAAAAAATTCCTGAAAGTCTGTGAGTGCCTCAGAATCAGTCGCAGACCAAAAAAATGGATTCAGAAAGGTCCCAACACGTCAGAAATATCATTTTCTGCATTGACACCAAAATTCCTGAAAGTCTGCGAGTGACTCAGAATCAGTCGCAGACCAACGAAATAGACTCAGGAGGGTCCTTTTGAAGTAAAAATGTCATTATCTCCATTGGCACCGAAAAAATTTCTGAAAGTCTGCGAGTGTTCCAGAAAACATTCGCAGACCAACGAAATGGACTCTGGATGGTCCTATAAATTCACAAATGTCATTATCTGCATTAAACACCAAAAATTCCTGAAAGTCTGCGATCGTCCAAGAATCAGTCGGAGACCAAAGAAAATAGACACTTGAGGGTCCCGTAGGAGTCAAAAATGTCATTATCTGCATTGGCACTAAATATTTCAGAAAGTCTACGAGTGCCAAATAATCAGTTGCAGACCAACGAAATTTATACTTTATTTAAGAATGCCCTGCTAGTTTGCCTAGACAGCTCAGCATTCCGGCAGAACATTTTTACACTAATTTTCAGAATGCTTTGCTGGACTGCCTAGCCAGCTGAGCATTTTTAACACTATATTTAGGAATGCCCTGCTAGATTGCTTAGCTAGCTGAGCATACCAGCAGAGCATTTTTCGCACTATATTTTGGAACGCTCTGCTAGATTGCTTAGCCAGCTGAGCTTGCCAGCAGAGCATTTTTACACTATATTTAGGAATGCTCTGCTGGATTGCCTAGCCAGCTGAGCATTTTTAACACTATATTTAGGAATGCCCTTCTAGATTGCCTAGCCAGCTGAGCAATTCAGCAGAGCATTTTTACACTATATTTTGGTATGACCCGCTAGATTCCTTAGCCAGCTGAGCATAACAGCTAAGCATTTTTACACTATATTTAGGAATGCCCTGCTAGATTGCCTAGCCAGCTGAGTATACGAGTAGATCATGTTTACACTATATTTTGGAATGCCCCGCCAGATTGCTTACCAAGCTGAGCATAACAGCAGAGCATTTTTACACTATATTTTGAAATGTCCCGATAGATTGCTTAGCCTACTGAGCATAACGGCAGAGTATTTTTACACTATATTTTGGAATGCCCCGCTAGATTGCTTAGCCAGCTGAGCATAACAGCAGAGCAAATTTACACTATATTTTGGAATGCCCCGCTAGATTGCTTAGCCAGCTGAGCATAACAGCAGAGCATTTTTACACTATATTTTGGAATGCCCCGCTAGATTGCTTAACCAGCTGAGCATAACAGCAGAGCTTTTTACACTATATTTTGGAATGCCCCGCTAGATTGCTTAGCCAGCTGAGTATAACAGCAGAGTTTTTTTACACTATATTTAGGAATGCCCTGCCAGATTGCCTAGCCAGCTGAGCATACCAGCAGAGCATTTTTATGCTATATTTTGGAACGCCCCGCTAGATTGCCTAGCCAGCTGAGCATACCAGCAGAGCATTTTTACACTATTTTTAGTAATGGCCTGCTAGATTGCTTACCCAGCTGAGCATACCAGCAAAGCATTGCTACACTTTATTTTGGAATGCTCTGCTAGATTGCCTACCCAGCTGAGCATAACAGCAGATCATTGATTTCCCTATATAAATCATAATGCCTTTTTGCTTAGCTCACTGTTAACTGCTAACTTCTCACATACCATTTCAAATATCATTCATGATTTATTTATTATAAAATAGCAATGCTTGACACATAGAAAAAAGTAATAGTATCTCTAATATTCAATGACTGATCCTTGGGGATACGTTATTGATTCATTTTATGAAAATTGTAATGTTGCTTTTTAAGACGTCAATATGTGCATATTTCATTCCACTGAGCAAAGTTATCATATGTTTGATTTTTTGTGATTACTGAAAAATAATTGTTGTCTTTAATTGTTCAATGATTGATATGCTTTTATTTTCAGATTTTAAGGGCTTCTCCTACCATAGGTATAATTATTAAACTGTTACAAATATAGTCGCCGGTTTCTACCGGCGACTAATGACCACTTTGCTGACAGTCTGATACGAACAGTGCCGAACTTTTGACATTTACGAAAGCGCCAACATTACCTGGAGCAACTTACGCTGTATCGATATAACCATTTAGGTGACACAGATCTGATACGCAAAAATGCCTAACTTAAAATATTTCAGTTAGGCGCCAACTTGATCTAGACCAACTATTTCTTCC
>NW_026862685.1:0-16774 GCF_026571515.1 Ruditapes philippinarum
TTTAAAATGATTTCAAAATCTATGCCAAGTAAGTCATATATCAAAAGCTATCAGTCTTACAAAAGGAAATCTAACCTAAATAAATTAAAACAAGACTTGTTAGTAAGCCAGCAGGCTCCATGGTTACCAGTAAAACAAGAGCATAGATAATGGTGGAATTAACAAACAGTAGATTTCATTTGGAATAAATGACAAAGTTATGAGCTTTGAATACTAATCACAGAATTCAAAAGTTCACAAAGGGCCATTATTCTTTTAAAATCCATGCCAGAAATATAGATCTTGGAAAGTGACTTCCAATTTTAAGTTTGAAAACATGAAATTAAGTTTCAGATGAACACCATCAGAAGTTTTTTATAATTGATTTTAGTTCACAAAGAGCCATAAATCGGACAAGTTCCATGTTATCATTCAGTCAGAATTGATGTTGAGGTTTTGGACTTATGATAATGACCTCAAATTATGATCCTAAAGACAAAGTTTAAAGTGAATATCTTCAGTACATTAAGATTTAGTTTTGAAATTTGATGTTGCATGCAAAACTTGAGCCAATCAAAAAAAATATTGCTACCTTTTTTACTTTGTACATAGAGGTAAAACTGCAAGTAGCTTGTCATACCATAGATATCTGAATTATATGCAATTCAACTCTTAAAACCTTATTTTCTGCACTTTCTATTTATAAATTCTCAACTTGGTCATGACAGCAGGTCTACAGTTAAATGAGCCGCGTCATGACAAAACCAACATAATGGGTTTGCGACCAGCATGGATCCAGACCAGCATGCGCATCCGCGCAGTCTGATCAGGATCCATGCTGTTCGCTTACAAACCCTATAACATGTAGAGAAAATGATAGCGAACAGCATGGATCCTGATCAGACTGCGCGCATGCGCAGGCTGGTCTGGATCCATGCTGGTCGCAAACCCATTATGTTGGTTTTGTCGTGACACGGCTCAAATATGAAAATAGCATATCACTTGCTAACTTTTTATGTGCCAAGATCAAGTTGAAATCATCAAACTCAAAGATAATTGAAAGATTAACTGGCAACAAAAATAATCCAAATTAAATAAGGAGATTTAATTAAAAATGGAAATTCAATTACCACTTTTTTTACTGAGTCAATATCATTATGAAATTATTAAAATTTGAAAGAAAAATATTTGATAAAAAACATAAGATTATCTATGTGTTAAAGAAAAAGTTATTGTGATAAACATTGGGGTCTATTCCAGGAGACTGCTAAAATCCCTTAATAGATATATCAAGTTCAAATAACTTTTAAGTATAATTTGTTTATACATGTTTGACGTTGTGTCAGTTATGTCAATTAAGCAATTTCAGCAATCTCCTGTGTTAATCACTGTCTATATTTTACACAAATATGTAATGAGCCTATTATATATACTGGGTGTAGCCACACTTTTTAGACAAATTCTCGTTGATCACTATTCATGGCTAAGCTTCATAATACATTCAATATATTAATGTACGCTGACTTCAAAAATTACGTGTTATATATACTGTATACAGGGCTCGAATTTAACACTCGCAAACTCGCAAAATGCTAGTTGAAAAATGATTTTGCGAGTTAGATTTATGACTACTCGCAATTTTTTGCGAGTTGATGAAAAAACAGAATACGCTCGTCAGGAAAATCCGAAATATAAATGGGGCGTAATATTCGCAGGTAGCCGAGTTATAAACTATGCGCGCACTTGCTGTCTGGTTTACATTTTCTATATCTTAACCTCGCTTAAAAAAGTACACAAATTTAAACCAGTCCAAATGTCATTTTGTCCATGTAAATCAAGCGTGATCGGAATAAAATGTCTAAACGAAAAATAACGAACTTCTTCCACTTACTGAAGCAAATGTGTCTTCCGATATCAATACTCTGAGTACAGAAAGATGATTCACAGTCTATCAAAAGAAAGACAACCAGACCTTCAGTTTAAAACGGTTAAAAATTGGGAGAAAGAACTGCACGTCAGTCTTAAGTACTTCTTAAGTACTAACTCGATGACGATGGAAATGTTGCCAAAATATTTAGCGCCGATTGTTGTGCACATAATCCAGACCAGACATCGTCGGTATGGCACAATATTGCATTATTATTTGTAGATTGACATTTGATAAGACTCCCTGTCCCCTAAATCAAGTTTTTGAGTAGAAAGTTACGTTGCTGATTCGTACCCCGGGCAGTTCGAACTCGTCCAAATAAATTACAATTTGAAACAATTTTGCAATTAAAAAATCATTGTCGTAAAAAGTGCTAGTTGAATTCAGTTTTTGCTAGTTAAAAATTTGTCCACTAGCAAAAAATTGCTTGTGGCCAAAAAAGTTAAATTCGAGCCCTGTGTATACATGAAAAAGGGGGACTAATACTCAAAAAAGTGACAGTAACCAAATATATTTATTTCTGTTTATGTCATATATTATGCTCAATAAACAAACAAAGTTTAAAGAAATACAATTAGGCATTATATGATATGATTTTTTATGCGGCCCTATTTTTATGTCATAAGCCCAATTGGGCATTTTCCTGTTTTCAACAGCCTGATAATTTGTGAAAGAATGTTTTATCACATGAAACATTTAAACCATATGGGAAAGTCTCTGCACCTGTATTATTAATAGTGTCAAACAACCATTGATTCAGATACATTCAAGTACTACCACATTCTGGACACCGTCGTATCCGAGCACTATTACACATACTTGATAATGAAAAATATACTCGCCTAGCTTCTAACATAAGCAAACATATTAAAAGGTAAAAAATAAAGTAAAGAAACATCAAAATGTCATACTTATAATAGTTGTCAGTCTATATTAACATCCAAATTAACAATTTAATAGGCAGCATTAATTGGCTACTTGTCAACAACACTTGTTACATTACCAACACTCTTCAAAATAATTAATCGAACGAAAATCTTACTATCCGAACCAGATAGGGAAATGTTTAAGTTGTTACGTTTAAATAACCTGAACGTACATAACCAATACCGATTGATCCTATCTATAATTATTAAAAAAAAAGCATATGTTATCATGTTGTGTTTTGTCGTTGCTGTTTTGTTGTTTTTTTACTTCTAAAAGAGTCCCTACTCTCAGACGCACATACATTGTAAATGTTATAAATAATAAATAGTAACTGAATAAAGAGAACATTATTTCTGTATACATTCAAAATGGTTAAGTGGCTTGTACTTATAATATTTCGGAGGTTTTGTCATACACTGATATGAATAAATAAATCAGAAAAAAACGCAGATCTATGTGAATTGTTCAATTTGAATAGTATACGTTATTGCATGGCCTGCTGCAGCATTAATTGGCTGCGTATTCAAGCATTCACGGAACAATACTCGTCAAGGTAATCTGTATTATGTTAAACTGATATCATTACATTTCCCTCTCTTTGAGAAATATTCTAATTGTTTAAAACTGTATCATAATAATAATTCATCAAATAAAATATAAAATGTGCATACGTACTTGATCTACAATAAATTTCCTTATACACATTTGAATTTAGCACTTTAAAATTAGCTGTTTGCATTTTTTTATTTATTCAGAAAATTGCTAGTTAAAATAATGATAGCAGCGTTTAATGTTTCTTTACCGTTTGATTTGAAGGCTTTAATAAATTAAGTCATTCATGAATCATTATATGCATGAATCTTTCATTAATCCAGTTTTCGTCAAAGATTTTTTTTGTTTTTTTTTTCTACTTCCCAGCCTGCTCGTGCCTAAAAAGTGACCTCCAGTGGGGCTGTCTCACTGATTTGTCATAATTTGACTTAGACCGCTTTTTTGCTGTACAAATGTATGATTTTGTTGTACATAGGCAGGATAGCTTTTATTCTCCTGACCATGAGAGAATCCACATGGCTAAATTAGGAGCTCTTTGACTTTCTTCTTCTGTATTGAAAATGTGTTGACAATACAGACATTTTTTCAGCCAATCTATTGCTAATTTGGTGTAATAATTTGAGCTTTCTGATTACATTGATGCTTTTTGTATACATTGCTTGCAATGTATACAGAGTTATAGCTGTATTTCAGATTTAGTACACCTAACGTGTTTTGCTGAACAACATCCACCTTTGGATGAAACCTCGATAAAAGTAGATCCTCATTTTGCAGGATTGTCACATTAAGATCACTTTTTATTAATATACTGTTTGCATAGTGGTCAATAAGCTTTGAAAGTTCAAAACTATGCACTTTCAGTTCAAATAAACATTTTCTAAACATGAAAGCAAAAAAATATGAAAATTTCTATTTCATTCATAAAAGCATTGTGTAAACCTACGCTTCAAACTTCGTATCGACGCATGCGCGTGCAAGAATGAATGAATTACGACAGACTCTGTATAAAAAATATGTCCAACACCCAAAATTAATATTAAATCTGTTTAATAAACCTTATTTACTTTTAAATATAGACTAGCATATTTTTTCTATTTCAAACTGTTTTAGAAAACGAGCATATACAGATATATATGTCTTATTTAGTGTTATGTAACATTGTAAGCGTCTGTATGAATGGATTAAAGTTAACGTTCTGACGAATTGTCATATAATTGCATATAATAGGACCCTATCAACGTGGTGGCATCGGAGGAGTATGCAATTATTTGTTTCACACTTGCAGTGTGAAGTATTTCTGCCACTTTAGTGAAATATATCGTCCAAAAGCCATTTTCGGGAAGGGGAAGATTCGTACTCAATATTATTCGAATTTAGCCTTCGTAATCGGTATTATTCGAACTGACAATCATGGCAGATATGTTTAGACCCCCTGGACATTTAGATGTTGAAATGGTAACATATCACATAACTTTATCAAATGGAAGCGCCAATGGAAATTTACTTTACCAGTGTTGACTGCCATTGGAAATGCTGAGAAAGATGAAAAGATACAAGTAAATATCCTATTACACTATGCTGGACCACAGGCGCTAGTAACATAATCAAATATTTTACATAATCGGTCTATATATGTATATAAAGATATATATAGACCGATTATGTAAAATATTTGATTATGTGACTAGCGCTGTGTGCTGGACCTAAAGTTATCAATTTACATGGGCAAATGCAGAACATAAACTGAAAGTGAAAAAATTATTTGACAAAATAGAAAGCTATTGCAATCCTAGAAAAAATGAAGTGCTAAATCACACAGATTTTTGGGTAACAAATCCAGATAATTATTCATCATTTGACAGTTTTTCTTACAGAGTTTTTGAAAGCATGTTGAGTCCAGAAATATATTTTGAAATATGTTATTTACAATCCAATCACTCAGTCAGGCTGAGCCACCCTTAACATTTTTTACATAACTCCTTAGACTATTGATATATATATAAGGTAAAATTATTAGCCATATATCATTTATTATATGAGCTTATGATTGCATGGGCAGTTAAATTAAGCCAGTAGTAAAAAAAGAGGGTTGACCTGGGATAACCAAAGTGAAGAGTGAAATATGATACTCAACACAAGTACATTCTAAATATTTAGATTGATGTTTATGATCAGATTTAGCACAAATAGTAATTTAATTTCCCCTGATACCACAAATATGAATTTATTTAGAGTCCTGAAGATCTTTTTTATGATGAAAATCTTAACTGAAAAACCAGGTTTAACTGAATAATTATAAAATTCCTTGCCACAATGATAACTAGAAGGTACATAAAGCCAGTCAAAAAAAATATTTCTATCCATATTCATCATTCCTGGACCTCCATCCATTTGATGAATTTCTCCAACTGGTAAATTTTTCATATTATTATGTTTTGTTTGTTAATATAAAATATTTTTTATGTTTATATACAGCTAGAATAGTCTGTAATGGCTAAGATAGACAGATAAGAACAAACTTTTAGTAAACATGAGTTACATCCCTTCAAATGGAGATAAAGATGAAACCCATAAAGAAATGGCCATGTCTGACAGACAGCAAAATTATAAAAATTCTGGCAGGCTCAGTCTACTTAGGCCCATTAGGAGGTAGTGGTAATAACTGTGGGTCAAAAATGAAAAAAATATCATTTTCAAGGGATGTTTCTAATATGATTTACTTTAAATAATGGGTCATTATCAATGAATATTTCTTTGACTTCTATGCCCATGTGTAATAGATTATTGATATTGCCAGCAGCTAGATAGCTCAGCTGAGTGAGTCAGTACAGCCCACATACATGTATAATATTCTGATTCAGGTTTGATTCCCGGTCAAACTGCACATATTTCTCATCCTGTGATATTTTCACCCTGTTACTTTTTAGGGTTCAATATATGTTTATGATGGTTCATAACTGAGTCATAAGTCAATTCACTTTGTTACTTAAGTGTGCCAATGAAAAAGGAAAAAATTTCAATATGCTGTGGATTATGTCAATGCATAGAACTATGAGACTGAAAATATTTAAGCTGTAGAGCTGCTGTATGGTATTCCAAGGGTTCTGGGTTTTTTGGTAGTTCTGAGGTATGGTATTCTGAGTGTCTCTGGTTTGAGTTTTAGTCAGGCTGCATTTCATTTTCTCACTCTTTGATATTGATAAATTATTTCAGCTCATTATTGGCTGGACTGCATATATTAATGATTTATTTGTATTAAATCAATATTGTTAAATATTTAGTTATTGTCTATATATGCATGTGACTTTATTTTTGATAAGGCATTGTAACAGTACTACTTCTTAATTTGACCTTTTTTGTATTGGGGGAGAAGCCCTTAATTAACTCCTTACCAGTAAGTTTTATTGTACACGATGATGATAGCTTGAAAGGATTTAGCCTAAAAAAAGATACTACATGAATTTTTTTTCCTATTGGATTGTAAAATATTTATTGATTGTCAAAAAACTATATGGAGTTCTCCTCGGTGACATTAAACAGTCCCAGCTGGCCATACATGCAGGACCTTGCAGACCATGAGACAGGGTGGTCTGTACCAAGACATTGACAAATCCGATATCGAGACATGGTGGACAGGACAGACAGTGATGTTCAGATCCCCCACTCAGAAAGGAAGTTACTAAGTTCCTGGTCTTCAATTACTTCATTTGCTTACTTGGAGTAAAGGTGCTGGAAACAATAGTATGATATCACAAAAAAGCACAGACTGTGATAAAAGTCAAACCAAAAAAGATACTATAAACTGAATTCATAGATTATATAAAAGAAATTTATTAATTCTTTAAGTTTATAGTTAACAAAAAAAAAGATACAGAGTATTTAATTTTGATATATAGCATATTAACACACATAAAGTGCATTATGCCATATAAATTTCAACTTAGTGCTTAAATACTTTCTGATGAACTCAGTAAGCAAACATGATTTACAAATCTTTGGATTCCCACACTCCTCTCCACCTAGCTCAAATGAGATCCACTTGGTTGACCATAACATGTACCATACCTCATATTGTTTGTTTACAGTTAGGAATGAAAAAATGAAAGTTTATTCTAGATATTATAAAGCTTAATTTTATTAAATTTCACAAGGCTTTCAACACATCAACAATGTAATTGTCATTTTATTTTTTGAAAATGTGTTGGACTGCTGGTCTGATGCATGTAGATGCTGTGTTGGCATATATTTTTTACATATTTTGTGTGTGTGTGTGTGCATGCATGCGTGCATGTGTGTGTGTTTTATACATTATATAGTTAACATCTTTTGAAAACATCTTGTCCAATTTCAACCAAACTTGACAGGGTTGTTCCATGAGTAAAGGGCTTCCAAAGTTGTTCAAAGACTTAAATGAGGCCTAGAGCATAGATATTTTGCAAAAGGCATTGTCTGGTAGACATTCACAAGATGTTCACATTATACCCTGGGTGTCAAATTAGCCCTGCACTAGGGTTCATAGATTTTCCTGATATGTATGTAGTTAAAACTTAAAATCTTCTCAAAGACAAAGACTAGAGGTTAGATATTTGTCATGAAACATTTGGTAGTTAACCTCTACCAAGATTATTCACGTTACAGCCCAAGGGTCAAAATTAGCCTCACCCCTGGGGTCATATATTAAGGTTTTCCTTATATGTATATAGCAAAAACTTTTTTTAAAAATCTTTTTATCAGAAGGTTTAAGGCTTAGAGCTTAGATACTTGGTAAATAATATCATAAGTACGTCCTTTACCAAAGTTGTTCAAAATGTTGCCCCTAGTGAAATAGCACCAGGGTGTCATAGGTTTTCCTTAAATGTATAAACATGTATAGAAAAAAAAACTTAAAAAATATTCTCCTCTGGATTGACAAAGGCTAGATGTTTGATATTTGTCATGAAACCTTTACGTGTGTAATAAACCTCTATCACTATTGTTCAAATTATAGCCCTGGGGTCAAAATGGCTCTGCCAAGGAGTCTTTTTGGGTTTTCATTATATGGTATGTATATAGTAAAAAAACTTTAAAAAAAATCTTGTCTGAAGGTACAAGGTTTAACAGGCACCATGGTGTCTTAGGATTTCCTTAAATGTATATACATGTATAGAAAAAAGACTTAAACAGTATTCCCCTCTGAATTGACAAAGCCTAGAGGTAAGATATTTGGCATGAAGCATTGTGTAGTCGACCTCTACCAAGATTGTTTTAATTTTAGCCCTGGGATAAAATTTGCCTTGTGGGAGGGTTGGGGTGGGGGGAGTCATTAATTTTCGTAATGTACTTGTAGTAAAAATTTAAGAATGTACAAGGCTAGAGCTTAGGGCTTTGATGCCTTAATTTTGTCAAGTACAAATGCTTTTATTTTGAATCAATAATTGCACTATGGAGTGCATTTTTCCAGTGAATGCGTTTTGCATGTAAACAAAAATGTTCACCTAACTTTTAAGTCTTGCTGAATGATTCAATACCACATTTTTGTAGACTACAAACCCACATGTTGGTCTTGTTTTTAAAAGTAATAGATAAAAACACTGAAGACTCTATTTTACTATTTCAGCATTGTATACTGCAGATAATAAACCGGTCTTTGCAAACTGATTTCTGTATTGCTCTTCAATTTCGCAAACCATATAGTCTTGCCTTGAAAAAACACAGCACTAGTCTGTAGGAACAACACCTCTTTCCTGTCCTATTAATAACTTGAGAAGAAATAAGCCTAGATTTGTGTTCGAAATTGATTGTAACCAGAAGATGACTTCTATTGAGTTCAGTAGATTAAAATCACATGGTCTTGATGTCAAGCAATGTATACCTCAGTGCTTGCAGTGCTTTGATTTGTAATAGGAAGAGCATCTATTGTAATAATCAACTGTCACTTAAGTTGGCCTACCGTCAGTACTGCCTCTTTCAGAATTTTCGTGTTTGCATCTGTATGTGTGTCAAACTCCAGTGCCTTAAGTCTGCGATCAGTTATTATTAGTCCTTTTATAGCTATGTACACATGTAAGTCAAGGCCTTAAAGTCAATGATAGTTATTTGTTTACCGCTTGCATAAATTACGTAAAGGTCATACTTAAACAATTGTTAGCTCATTCTTTGAAATCTAGCACGACATGCCAACAAGCATTTCAACGGTTTACAATCTGAATGTACAGTTTTATTACCCTTCCAGATTTTTTCCGCCTTTTTGATTGGTTATTGATCACCCGAAAGAAATTGATATTACCGAGCCAGACGGGTAATATACACACTAAATTTCCCCGTTGGGTACCCCACGCTGCAAACAACATGCGCTGAGGTGATGCGCGCGCGGTTCGATTTTACACGGTGTAAATTCCGATTTACAAGCACTTTTTAACTGTCAAATGATAAATATTTACCAAAGTAAAGTAATGATACATATTCTCATTAGTATTGCAAACAAATATGACCTTGTGAAAGCTTGATATTAATTACTAAAAAGTGACTCAATAGACTACTCCTTTTCTCTTGTTTACATTCGTTAGGTACGGGGAAAAATACGTCATGTATTTATGTGACGTCATGTTGTGATGAAGGGGCATCCTAAAGGGAATCTAATTTCGACGTTTCATTTGAAACAAGAATGATTTTTTAAAAAATCGTCTAAACTCGGCAGGGGCAGGGTAATAAAATTATTATTTTGGTTTTGGAGTGATATATGTGGATTTATCACATAAACCGCGGCGCAGGAGTGTAATAAAGCCATTTAATAAAAACGATATTACACTAGACGATATTACACTAGTGTAATAACACTTTGACGTCACGTCATTTGCGCTATAAACATAGCGTTAAAGCGCGCTAATGTTAGCGTGACACTATAGGCGCGTCAAAGAAAAATGACTCTTGATAACAGTTTATCGTTCTTATTTTATATATGTGATAAATAGAATATTATATTCGTGTAGATTCAATACTAAATTTATTGAACTCGTTGAATAAAACAATATTATGCTCGCCAGAGGCTCGCATAATATGATTTTATTCAACTCGTTCAATAAATTTAGTATTAAACCTACACTCATTCAATATCCTCTATATATTACTTGCCAAGATAAAATATCACCCTCGCCTCACGGCTCGGGTGATATAAAATCTTAGCAGGTAATATATCCACATATATCACTCCAAAACCAAAATAACATATAATCTGTCTACCAAATACATACTGACGGAAGTTCGTGCAAGCGTATAGTGTTGCTAAAAGTTCTCTTTGAATGTTTGCATAATATGATTCTGTCAACATCTTGGGTGCAAAAGCAACAGGGTGACTACTTTGCAATAAAGAGTTTCAGCTGCCCCAAGTTTTTGAACTGTCACAGTCAAGTTTATTGTTTTTATTTTATTAGAGTAGGACAATATTGGGCTCTCTGTAATGGATTTCATCTTGTGGAATACCTCAGTTTAAGGTTTATTCCAAATGAATTCAGTGTCTTTCTTGAGGAACAATGTCATAGAGCTTGTGATTTCGGGTAGGTTTGGAGAAATTTTCTGTAGGTTCATGAAGTTAGCCATACCAAGAATGTTTTCAAGTTGCTGTCGGGTCTTTGGTATACAAAGCTTGAATTTGCCTCGATTTTTGTAGGGTCAGATTGATGTAATGAGATGACCAAAGAATGGGACTTCAGTAACACCTATGATGCATTTGTCAGGATTAAAATCTCAAGATCTTTTGGGATGGCTCCACTTTCCTCAATCTTCCATTTATCAATAAGTCATCTACAATGGATGCTGGACCAGTCATTCCCTCAACTCTTTCGTCCACTTCCTGCAATAAGGTAGTCTTAACCATTGATATCTACAAAATACCATGCCGAAAATCGTTAAAAGGGACATTTTTTTGTCTTTTTGTCTAGTTTTACGCTTCAATAGGCATGTTTAATGTTTAGAATGCGGAAAAGTTAGCATCAATCGAGCTTTAACGCGATATGTGAAGGAGAAAAATGGTCACTCACAACTTTTTGAACATTTATATAAAATTGAAGCTCTTTTTAAGAAAATCGAAATGTTATTCTACCCTCCTGGCTTTCCACTATATTTACCCATTTTTGTTCGGATTTTTATGCAGTCTTCATTGAGATATTCTTTTCGTCTGGTGTGCCCAAAATATGCATTGCGTATGAAGAAAATGTCGTATAAAGAAAATGTCGCTAAACAGAGTTTTCACAAAATCTTACCATAAAACGATGCTTAACATTGAAACAAAACATTTATTGAGATTGGGCTCAAAATAAAGGAATTTCTCGTCAAAATTCCAGTCGAGCTTCAAACACGCTGGAGCTCCTCATGAGGGTGACATGCAACCTATGTCTCAATGCTTAGGGAACCCGTGTAGGTGTATTAATTAGAGGAAGTAGCATTTGCCTTTATATGTAAATTGCTTTCACCTGACATTACCCCTCTCCTCTGAATAAATCTCCGTACCTAAAAAATAACCCCTTGTTTGTCGAGAATGGCGCTTACTTGGGCAGTGTTTTCTACTTAAGGTAACCTGTATTAACCCCAGTTTATTTATAATTTTAGACTAAGAAGATTTATTACCCTTCCAGATTTTTTCCGCCTTTTTGATTGGATATTGATCACCCGAGAGAAATTGATATAACCGAGTCAGACGGGTAATATACACACTAAATTTCCCCGTACCCAACGTTCTAAACAACATTCCCTGAATTGATGCGCGTACGGTTCGATTTTACGCGGTGTAAATTACGATTTACAAGCACTTTTTAACTGTCAAATGATAAATATTTACCAACGTAGAGTAATGATACATATTACCATCAGTATCGAAAACAAATATGACCTTGTGAAAGCTTGATATTAATTACAAAAAAGTGACTCAATAGACTACTCCTTTTCTCTTGTTCACATTCGTTAGGTACGGGGAAAATACGTCATGTATTTATGTGACGTTATGTTGTGATGAAGAGGTACCCTATAGGGAATCTTATCTCAACGTTTCATTTAAAACAGCGATGCTTTTTTAAAAAAATCGTCTAAACTCGGCAGGGAAAGGGTAATAAAATTATTTTTTTTGGTTTTGGAGTGATATATGTGGATATATTACCTGCCAAGATAAAATATCACCCTCGCCTAACGGCTCGGGTGATATAAAATCTTAGCAGGTAATATATCCACATATATCACTCCAAAACCAAAATAACATATAGTATAAATTATAATGTATGATACCGTTTGTGTTGTTTCATCTTTAAATCTTAACTATAATCTATCATGCCACATACTGGAACTTAATGGCTGACCAGTATATGATGTCAATCGACCGCCTTATCTGCCTGTGACTTCTAGAGGCTGATTAATTTTGATTAATGGGATTTGATAAAAGGATTCATGTGAACGGAGCTACCGGTATCAGTTTTGAACATTATAGGGTATTGGGAGGGACTAACATATTTTTGGGGCATTAGAGGAAGAATCACTTACTGTATCAACATAGAATTCCTCATCATTACTTGATTTATATCCACAATTATCATTCACGTTATAAAAAAATGTAAATCTATACAGTAAACTGTGATTAATTTTTCCACACTTGTAGCAAGTTTCTCTCTGTGCTCCAAACATATGTTTAGAATGACCACAGCTTTGGGATCACTGTGACTTTTATATTATACATCTTATAAGGAAAATTGTCATACAAACATCTGTAACTTAACATGGTGTTCATATCATGGAGGGTTGTGCAATAGACATTTGAAAGACTCCATGTACCACTTCCTTCATTGTTTCAGTCGAGGTTGAATCTTGAACCAACCATTAACCTTCTGTAATCTAAATAATCGGCACATTTTTAATGACAGAACTCGGCGATTTCGTTTGTATCTATAAAATATGAAAGGAAAGGTCAACAAGGGTAAGAGGCGTTCATTAAACGAATCCCAAAAATACCGAGGCACACTTAACCACCACTAAGGCACCATGCAGGACAACTAAGTGACATGGTAAGGAGAAGGGGTGAAAAGAGAAATCTTAAGAAAGTACATAACAGAGTTAAGACTGCTAATTATTACAAAAAAGGACACTGTAACAGAAATGCCACAACATAAAAACAAGTAACAATACATATATATTTAAGGAACACAGAAAGGCAAGGAAGAACCAGCTGCAAAATCATTAATCACGCCTTCCCGAGTTTTGGTGATTGATGATGGTAAATAATATTTGCTCTCAATTGTTGCAGAACTTTCCAAAGTCAGGACGTGAAGTGGCTGAACATTTGGTGAAGCATGTTAAATGGCTGCAAACGTAGCAAAATGAGGACCGAGTCATGAATTTAAGCTATACCACTCACACGTATTTTGTCCAGAAGGTTGGTTTGTATGTTATCTATTTAATATGTCTAATCAACAATGCATGTCATGACAAACTTGGTTTTAGATTTCAGCATCATGAGCATCTCAGCCTCTAATTTGATGGAATTATTGAAGATTTATTACAAAAGGGGACATGTAACAGAAATATCACAACATTAAAACAAGTAACAATACATATATTAATGGAACACAGAAAGGCACCGCCTTGTTCATGCATGCATTTTGAGATTTGACAAGCGACCAAATCTAGTTTCAAAGCACAAAAAGTATCTTGTTCAAACTCATTTTGATTAAATAAGATGTGCATAAATCAACTGGTTGGGACGGCATTGATCCAAATATTTACGTTTATGATTATCAGTCCTATTGATACTGGCTTATTCTCTGACTTTCTTAAAGAAGCTTACTTTCTTTCTATATGCAAAGGTGACAAAAAGAAAAATCCAAGCAACTACAGCCTATATCTATTTTCCCTACAATTTTCAAAATATTTAAACGACACATCAAATCAAGTACAATTCTTCAAGAAAATAAACATCATTTATAATTCTCAATAAAGGTTAAGGTTTCATTTATGTCTTACAGCACTAATTCGGCTATTAGAAGCATGGCTAATAGATAATTCTATCACATCATTCTTTGCATTGCTCAATGAGTCCCCTCACACCAGCCATCCTGAGCATTGTTCACTATGCCCCCCCCCCTACATTCTACATTATCCTAAACATTGTTCACTTAATCTGATCATATCATCCTGAACAATTTTCAAAGAATCCCCTCACACCATCCTTTGCATTGTCCATTATGTTCCATCACATCATCCGGAACATTGTTCAATAAATTCCTTCACATCATTTGGAACATTGTTCACTGAATCCCCTCACATCATCTTGATCATTTTACACTTAGTTCTCTCACATCATTCTGAACATTGCTCAATGAATGCCCTCACACGGTCCTGAACACTATTAACTGAATTTCCCCACATTTTTCTTAAAATTGTTAAATGAATCTCTTCACATCATCCTGACTATAGTTCACTGAATCCACTCACGCCATCCTGAACATTATTCACCTAATTCCCTTATATCATTCGGAACATTGTTCAATGAATCCCCTAACGCCATATTGAACATTATTCACTGTTTCCTCATATCATTCTGAACATTGTTCAATGAATTCCCTAACATTATTTTAAACATTGTTCACTAGATCCCCTCACACTATCCTGAACATTATCCACTTAGTTCCCTGACATCATTCTGAACATTGTTCACTGAATACCCTCTCACCATCTTGAACATTATTCACTGAGTTCCTCCACATCATTCTGAACATTGTTCAATGAATCTCTTCTCATCAACCTGAATAGTATTCCTGCATTCCCTCAAATCATTCTTAACATTGCTCAATGAATCCCCTCACACCATCCTGAAGATTATTTAGGGAGTTCACTCACATCATTCTGAACATTGTTCAATGAACCCTTCACATCACCCTGAACATTATTTACTGTATTCCCTCTCATCATTCTGAGCATTGTTCACTAAAATCCCTCTCATTCTTCTAAAAATCATACACATGGTACACTAAGTCCCCCTTACATCATCCCAAATATTGTTCACTAAAATTGCTCACATCATATTGAACAATTTTCACTGAATACCGTCACATCACCCTGAACATTATTTAAACATTGTGTTCTATGTAATAACGTTGGAATTATTATTAAACTGTAAAAAGCTGTTCTTTGTGGTATCCTAATTTGAGATTTGTCTATTGATTATGAGAACATATACCGAGATCAAGTGGAACAAGTATGCTATGGCTTAGAAATATGTTGTTTTGAATACATGTCCTAGCTAATATGGTTATAACATTATTTGACCTCTTGTCATTTCGCCTCGTACTTTTATAAAGAGACGTGAAAGAAACAGCGTAAGAGATGCATACACTTCTTGGTGTAACTGTTTTCCACTTAAATATTCAATTTAGCTTTCTTTAACCTTTTTCCTGATATGGACGTGTTTTGACGGCTTTTTGTCCCACCCCCTTTTTGAGCCCTCAAGCAGTGAAAAATGCCCTATTTAGGCCCCAAAGACTGTTTTTCGTTCGAGGAATGCTGTTAAAAAATGACCACTTTTTCGGCACCGCCCCCATCAAAATGTTACATCAGGGGGTTGCCAGAAGGGAGATGTGTCCCCTTTTGTTTTGGGGGTTTGAAGGGGGCGGTAGTCCCCCTCATCGCCAAGAAAATTTTGGCCATGTGACAGGCTAAAAATGGCCTCAGGTCGATCTTAGGATAACTAGTAACCGACGCTGAAAAACCTTTTACTCTATCTCAATTCATTGAGAAGTTGCAGCACTTTGAAATCAGTTTTGATGGAAAAAAAAAGCAAAATAGTGATTTTGGGCAATTTTGAGACGTCCCCCGTTGCCATGGTAACAGGAAATTTACGATTTAGCATGCTGTACAGAGGCTATGGTCTAGTCAACATTTGTGCCAAGCTTCATCAGTATTGAAGCATTTTTCATAGTTTCATAGCAGTTTGAACTTGTTACAGGAGGCTTTTCAATGAAAACGGCAATTTTTCACAATATGCTCATGGGGTAAAAGGTTAATTAAAAAAAATGTCAAAAAACCCAACAATTTTCCACCCAAAATTAGGTGTAAGGGCACGTGCTAACTTGGAAAAACTAGTTTTTGGTTAATTCCAAGGTTTTTCATCATTTTTGTTAACCTTTTCCCTGATATAGACGTGTTTTGACGGCTTTTTGTCCCCCCTTTTTTTTGAGGCCTCAAACAGTGGAAAATGCCCTCTTTAAGCCCCAAACACTGTATTTTGTTGGAGAAATGTTGTTGAAAAATGACCACTTTTTCGACGCCGCCCCCATCAAAATCTTATATCAGGGGTTTCCAGAAGGTAGATGTGCCCCCTTTTGTTTTGAGGGTTTAAAGGGGGCGGTAGCCCCCCTCATCGCCAAGAAAATTTTG